>NW_016812346.1:772672-774777 GCF_001698545.2 Rhinopithecus bieti | reverse complement strand
TTTTTTTTTTTAAAGACAAGAGTCTTGCTCTGTCTTACAGGCTGGGGTGCAGGAGCATGATCTTGGCTCACTGCAACCTCTGCCTCCCACGTTCAAGTGATTCTTCTGCCTCAGCCTCCCGAGTAGCTGGGATTACAGGCACCCGCCACCACGCCCAGCTAATTTTTGTATTTTTAGTAGAGATGGGGTTTCATCATTTTGGCCAGGCTGGTCTCGAACTCCTGACCTCAAGTGATCGGCCCACCTTGGCCTTCCAAAGTGCCGGGATGACAAGTGTGAGCCACCACGCTGGGCCAACCATTGCACCCAGCCATCTTTCCTTTTCTTTGATTTTTGGTTAAAATCCTAGAGGAAAACTTAGGAAAAACTCTACTGGATGCTGACCAAGATTTGCATTTCTAACAAGCTCCCAGGTGAAGCTGATGCTGCTGGTCCGGAGACCACACTTAGAGAAATGCCAGGTTATGAGTTCATGGGCTTTAGAATTAGACAGACTTGGGTAGGAACCTTGATTTTTCCATTTGCTTTATGTGCAAGTCACAGAGGCAGAGCCACTTATCTAAAAAAGAGAATATCACTATTGAATAAAATCGTTGTGAGGATTATGTCAAATAAGAATATGTAATCTCTGTAATAATCTCCCAAATACCTGGTATATACAGGTATTCAACAAATTGGCTTTGTTAATATTATTGACAAACAATCCACTAGGAAAAATATCTAATAACTTTCCACTACATGCTTTACGGAGATGGAAAGGAAGAAAACTGCATTTTGTGGTTTTGTAATATTTCATCCCAATAAGTTTGTCGTTTTTATGCATAAAGATGTTAGAAAATGGTGGCTGATGAAAAAGGAAGGCATACGCAGTGGAAACCCGTCAAAGTCAAATGCCAGGAGTTGAGAAGGGCGGCTCTTTTCCCAGCACCCTTCACGTGGTTCAGAAGGACTTGTAGGCAAAATTAGAGGTGCTTGATGGGATCTGGGCTCACTGGAAGCTCATAGCAGAATTAATAATTATCACATAACAATATAATTGCATGGCCTTTTTAAGGCACTTTACTGTTGAATGGAATAAATAAGAAGTATTAAGTTCTCCTTTTGGTCTTCCTTTGCCTGAATTATAAAGTGTTGTCTATGAGGGATATTGTGTGTGTGTGTGTGTGTGCGCGCGCGCGCGCGCGCGCCTGCGCGCATGTGCACATGCGTGAGAATTGGTGGTTTTAAAATAAGCTGTAGAGATAAATTTCCAGAAAAAAAAAAATACAGATTATACTAATGAATAGAAATTGGCATGAGCTAAAAATAGCTGTGTGGTAGAGTGGTGGGAACACTTGGGCACATTTTAGAGCTGTTTGGGAGTGTTTAAAGCATTTAAAGGTAGATTCTGGTGCACTTGAGCAGGACTGAAATCATTTGATGAGGGATACATTTCTAAGGCTATTCTCAAGTTTGTAAGAGTGAGGCATATTTGTGTGACCCAGAGGAGATGGGTCAAAATGGAATGAGAGGTGGCAGGAATCCAGCGTGGTTAGGGAATTTCACCAGCTGGGCCTTTGCTGATGAGACTTTAACTCTTGGAGCTGCAGGTTCCCATGAAGGAGGGTGGAAGAATGGCCCCCCAGGAACCATTCTGGCTGCTCCATAGCTGCCCCCTCTCGTTCAGGTCTCGGCTCAAATGCAGCCTGCCTGACCATGCACACCAACTGTAGCAGACACTACGGATGCCCTCAACCCACCTGCAGCCTCCATAGACTGTTTCCATTCCATAAATGCTTCCTACTTCAAGTCAGACACATGTTTCTCTGCTTTGGCACTCTCTGGAGGTGGAGGTTCCACAACCAATGAGGAACATCTGTAGGTGGATACATACCCCAGCTTCCTTGGCCCCTAATGGAATAATCGCCCAGCAAGTGTGTCAGTGTCCCTCTGAGGGTCCCAGGAGGAATGAGCTCTAGTTGCCCACAGTGGTAACCTAATCATTAAATTACCCTCTGTTTACAGGGTAATTTGGCTTCCTGAGCCACATTGGAAGAAGAATTGTCTTGGGCCACACATAAAATACACTAAAACGATAGTTGATGATCTAAAAAAAAAAAAAAAAA
>NW_016812346.1:721562-772513 GCF_001698545.2 Rhinopithecus bieti | reverse complement strand
AAAAAAAAAAAAAAAAAATAGCCAAAAAAACCCATTAATTTTTTACATTTTTTATTTTATTTTATTTTTTGAGACGGAGTCTTGCTCTTTCGCCCAGACTGGAGTGCAGTGGCCGGATCTCAGCTCACTGCAAGCTCCGCCTCCCAGGTTCACACCATTCTCCTGCCTCAGCCTCCCGAGTAGCTGGGCTACAGGTGCCCGCCAGCATGCCTGGTTAGTTTTTGTACTTTTAGTAGAGACGGGGTTTCACCGTGTTAGCCAGGATGGTCTCGATCTCTTGACCTCGTGATCTGCCCGCCTCAGTCTCCCAAAGTGCTGGGATTACAGGCGTGAGCCACCGCGCCCGGCCAATATTTTTTAAAAGTTTACGAATTTGTGTTGGGCTGCATTCAAAACCATCCTGGGCTTCATGGAGCCCGCAGGTTGCAGGTTGGACAAGTTTGCTCTATTAGCTTCCCTTCCTTTCCCATTTCACTTCCTCACTTCCTCAGCAGGCTTCCTGGAATCACCTTGCAAATAAGTTACTTATACTCAAATCCTTTTCTCAGGGCTTTAGGAAGAACCCAAACTAAGACAGTATCTAAGGTCCCCAGCACCTCCCCAGTGCTCCATCATACCACACTGTTTAATCTCCTTTCTGATCACTTTCTGAACTTACTTGTTTCCTCTTCTTAGTTCTCCACAAGGTCAGACAGACTGGTTCTACTGCATCCCCGCCACCTAGAACTATGCCTGACTAGAGCTCAACAAATATTAACTAACTAAAAGACCACTTTGAAATGGCTTCCTCCTACAATTGTTTCTATAAATGGGAATTACACTATTATCACTTGATATCAACTCCATCTTTTTCCAAGAATATGGTCCTGTCCTAACACATGTGTGTGAACAGACAGAGAAGTATCTAAGAGTTTTGGAATTCAAAGAGCTGTGACTTTGGGCAACTTATTTGCCTTCTCTGACCTTTCCTGAGGCCATCTCAAAACTAGGAATAGTATGCCTGCTTAATGGGTTTACAGTGAAGGCTAGGAGCTTAGGAGATGTGAAGTGCCTGGTACATGGTAGGCATTTAATAAGTGTGAGTTTCTTGCATCAGGCCCCAGGAATGGCAAAGACGGCCAGCTCCATCATGAAGGCACAGCTGGGTGACAGATCCTCTGTTGTCTGTGAGACCAGGACAGCCTTAGTGATGGCCCTCGTAAGACAACCGGGGTCCACCAGTTACCAAGTGATTTTCCTGACTTTGGAACACCCAACCCCACTCCACACACAGTGAGGTGGCTAACAGTAGACTCTGGAGCCAAATTATCTGGAATCAAGTCCTGGCTCAAATTTACTATCCATGTGACCTTGGATAAGTCACTTAACTTGTCTATGCTTTGGTTTCCTCACACACGAGGTAGGAAAGGTAACAGTCCTCACCTTCCTAGGTTTGTAAGAAAATTAAATGAGTTATTTATAAAGTAATTAAAACAGCACTATGGCATAAAAATACTTTATAAATAAATACTCATCCCATCTCCCAGTAACTTCCAATTATTAACCTCTTAGAAAACATTCCTGATTATCATGTTTTCATGCATGCATCCATTCATTCATTTATTTTTTCTTCTCCTATCTGCTCCCATAACATTCTGTCTTACAACTCTGGATCACTGCAGCCTATTCCATGAGTATCTTCTCTGTACCACAGCCAGGCACTGTGTCAGCACTACGAATGGAACTAGACAACACTCAGTCCAGAAAGGAAGGCAGACACAGGTATGAGTCACTACATAACAAAGGCAAGGGCAGGTGCTAGAGGCACCCATGGCGGGTACCTTTGTGAAGCACTAGTTACAGCATGTCCTAATGATGTGGTAATAACTAAGGGCCATCAAATCAGGCTACTGCAAATAAAAATCCACTTCTTTATGTCCACAAGGGTAGGTTCATTTTCAAAGGGCTATAACCAAAAAACAGAATGAGAATCAGAAAATGAAGTCAGAGTAAAAACACACATTCTGGGCACCTTGTGTTCCAAATCTGCTTTCATTTCACCACATAGGATTCCCAAATCCCCCAGCAATTGTCCCCAGTTCCCAAGGTGTCTACAGGCTCACACTCCAGGCTGCTCACAACTCCTTTGGCAAAACTCCCTGCTTCCTAAGAAGCTGGCTGTGGACTGCAGGTTTCAGTTCCTTGGACTCCATAGGCTTTTCCAGCAAGAAGCTAGGCAGCTCTGCCTTTCCCTTTTCCTGCCTCCCTGGGATGCACCATCCTGACATAAAGAGTGCAGCTCCTCCTACTGATTGGTCAGCAGACATGAGAGAGAAGACACAAGGTTCCCATGAGACCTTCACGGCCAGCCCCTAACAGCTGCCTCAGCTGGAGAGGGTTGTTTCACTCTAATTTGGAGATGATTCTAGCTCATGAAAACTGCTTATTAGGAATGTTGGTTCAACATACCAACCAAATGTAATACATAAATCTTGTTTGTATCCTAGTTGAGGAGAAAAAAAAAGCCATAAAAACAATTTTGAACAATTGGGGCAATCTGAATATGGACTACAAGTTAGGTGATAACTGTAAATTGTTATTAGTTTTCTTAGGTATAAACATCATATTGTGGTTATGTAGAAGAATGTCCTTGCTTTTAGAAGTGGCACGCTAAAGTATGTACAAAAAAAGAATCATGTCTGCAAAAAAAAAAAAAGGAGAAAAATATATATCTACACATATGCATGCACACACTGATAAGTCATAGACAGCAAATATTTTAAGAAAAAGAAAGATCAATTCCTTGTGGCTCTGCATAGAGCTTATTCATATACCCTATATTAAGAACAGCAAAAAAAAAAAAGAGTAACAGAAACACAAGATACATATAATTTATCTCTATACCTCAGAATTCAACTTGACTTTGTTCTCAAAGGGAAAAAGATCCTTTGGTCCTGCCCTGCAATTCCATTCACACACACGGGTACATATATACACACATGTACACACACACACACACATACGCATATGCATGCACTGTTAAAGCACTAACTTCAAAGTCAAAGCCCTAAGAGACATCCCAGAATAGCTGGCCTGGAACATAAAAAGAGCTTTCGACTCTGCACTGGAAGACCTGGATTCAACCTCTGCTGCACAGTAGCTGGTGATCTTGAGAAGCCACTGAACTAATCTGAGTGTCACTTTTCACACTGTGACAAGGGACTGTAATCATCCTGCCTCCCAATCCCAGAGTATTAGTCCAAGGGCCAGGAGAAAGAACGGCTGTAGAGATGCCATCTGAATGTGCCTTATTACTGCCTATGCTGACAAGTAAAAGATGCTGACTCGAACTCAAGACGGGTATCAACCTACTGCCGAAAGCTTCTTCTGCGCCAGTCTTCTGGAATTGGGCCTCTAAGAATGGAATGTTCCAAGCTGCTGGCTACTGGAAACAGACGTAGCTCTTTGAGCCCTATATGTTATGGCAGAAACAATAAAAACACAACTTGCTTTTCCATTTTTTTAAACAGTAATTCCCAAAGCTGTCTTATATAAATGGATCTGAAACACAGATCACAGAGAGAGGGGCTGAGCAGAGACATAGAACCCAACCAAGCAGCCCTGCCTGAATCATGGGCAAAAAATGCCAAAACCTTGGCCGGGTGCCTCCTGAGCTCCTTGAACCTAAAACTCGGGCAGAAAACCTCATTCATTCAGAATCCATTAATTCTGATCATTTAGACACGGCCTCAGCTGACCTTGCCACCATTCTATCTGTGGAAAGCCGCCTGGCTTAGGGGAGAGGCCTCGTGGTGCAGGGGCAAGTATGCTGACTGGGGCCAGGAGGCCTGATCACTCCTCACCCCACCACTTTGCAGCCCTGGACAAGGCACCTTCCTTCCCCAGCCTCAGTTTCCATGTCTGTAAGATGACAGGGTTGGATTAGGGTTGTCCCTGTCTTGTCCCATTCTAAGATTCCATGATTAGTCACTTCCTTTGGGAAGTCCTTCCAATCCTCAAAGAATGTCTGCTGAACAGAACTGGGATCTGTGAAATTAAAGCATGTTTAATCAACCAAAAAGAACAAACTGTTTCAGAGCACTTTGGAAGCACTCATGTCTATGCCCCCAAGGAAGTAAAATGCATTTTGGTTTTCACCCAGGTTGACTCACATGAATTTTCATTTGTTTACAGGTGGTTTAGGGTATTTAAGTATTCCACATACCTGAAAGTAATAAATAATGCTACCATTATAGACATGCATTCGGGTCATCCACTATAGGTCAGACTCTGTGCTAAGGGCTTTATGTCTTAGCCCCAGGAATGATGTGATGTAGGCTTACTATCTCCACTTTCATGTGGAAAAGCTACAGCTCAGAGAGCTTAAGTAGCTTGCCCAAGGTGACAGTGAGTGCTGGGGTTGGGAGTCAAACTCCACTCACTGTGGTGGCATCTGAAGAGAACTCATCATCTTGTAAACAGACTCCAGTATGAAGATGCTATTTGTCTTTCCTTGTGGTGAACATTAACCTAAAAACAGTTTACCGAGCTATACTTGATATACAATAAACTGTACGTGTTTAAATTGCACAGCCTGATGAGTTTTGATATCAGTATGCAACTGTGAAAACACCACTACAATCAAAGTAGTAACCATATTCACATCATCCTCCAAATTTCCCCATCCCCCTTGATAATTCCTCCTACCCCTTCACCGTCTCCAGGCAACCCATGACCTGTTTTCTATCACAGTAGATTACTCTGCATTTTGTGGAATTTATTATAAAAGGAATCATGCATATACATGCTTTTGAGTCTGGCTTTTTCCACTCACTGTAACTATTTTGAGATTGATCCATGTTGTTGGGCTTATCAAGAATTTATTCCTTTTTTACTGCTGATTAACATTCCATTTTGTGGATATACCACAATGTGTTTATCCATTCACCTGTTGATGAACATTTGGGTGACTTACAATTTTTGGCTATTACAAATAGAGTTGCCTCAAACATTTCTGTACAGGTCTTTGTATCTAAATATGCATTCACTTCCCTGGAGTAAATACCTACAAGTGGAAAGGTTGGGTCACAAGGTAGATGTGTATTTATGGTTTTAAGAAGCTGCCAAGCTGGTCTCTGAAGTAGTAGTCTCCTTTTACATTTCTGTTGCTCCATATCCTCACCAACATGTGTATGGTCAGTCTTTTTAATGTTAGACATTCGAGTGGCTTTTAAGTGGTATCTCGTGGTGGTTTTAATTTTCAATTCTCTAATGACTAATGATACTGAGCATCCTTTCATGTGCCTCTTTTTGACAAAAGAAACTCTTCAGTTATAATATAAAAATTTGGTAAAATTAACATTATTAGTTTCTGTTTATGAAGCTGTAACCCTACTATGTGACAGATATGATGCTAAGAGTTTTACATGCATTGTATCATCTCACCCTCATAACAACCTAGTGAGATTGTATTAAGATCCAGGTTTCCAGATGGGGAAACTGAGGCTTAACAAGGTCAGGTAATTTGCCTCAAGTCACAAATTAATTGATGGCAGGCTCAGTGTTTCTCTGCAGGTCTCTGCTCCAAATCCTAAAGGGTGTGCCTGCTACTAACACTGCTTTTGTGCAAAGTTTGCATCTTGTATCTCTGGTACAGATAGGATTTTGGTACCAAACCAGGCAGCAGCACAAAAAGACAGATACTGCAGGCAATTGTAACATCAATGCTTTCTTGCCACTCACACAGTCATTCCTCGTTTGCTAGAAACCTAGGACAGTTTAGCCAAGATACACTGTGGCTGAGGTCCTGATCAATAATATATCAATACTGTATAACATTAAGGGCAAAACAGGTATCTAGAAAGTAGTTAACTGAAAGTCTCAAATCTAAGGGCTGGCGTAAGAATGTCAATGTTTAGCACATTTATGTTGTGCTGAAGAAATCATTTAAAATAACTTTATTTTTGCTCTTTAAAGGCAGGTGTGTTTCACACGTTGACTTCTTATGTAAGCATTGAAAACATGTCTAGGTTTCCTTTAGCCCAGAGACTTAAGTTCTGCCACCAAGGGCAAGGCAGTGTAGTGCAAGAGAAAGCTCAGCAGCACTGAGCAGGTCAGCCAGCCTCTTTGGACTTCAGCATCTTCCCCTGGGCTGTTGATGGCTCAAAGGGGACTGCTCCCTCTTATCCTTTCTTGTGCCCAGATGCCGTTGTTTGGACTTAAAGATTTACAGGAAATAACAACCACAAGAGTGGTTGGTAAACATAACCACAGTGGTAGTAAACATCAACACATAGCAAAGAGAGGTGTACCTAAGTAGAAGAAGTTTCAACTTTGCATTCTGCCTCTAAAGCCTTGGCTTTGAAGCACGGTGTTTATGCCCCATGTCCAAAGAATTACATCGTCTTTCGAAGAACACTATGTATGTCTCCTGCAGTCCTGGATAATGCTCATGACATGCCTGCTCATACTTGCAACATGACATCATCTATTTAAAGTGTCCTTGCTTCATCAGAATAGAGTCCAAGCTCCTTGTGGCCTTCTTTTCTCCTGAGGTCACCTCATCCCACCCCATATCCCCCAGGGATGTGGTTTTCTGGAGCTTCCACACCTTTTCTCAGGTTCTCTCCTCTGTCTGGGGGAATCACTCCACATTTCCCGACTTGGAGATTGCCTAAACCCTCAGAGCCCAGTAAGAAGAAGTTCTCTCCTCTTGAAAGCCTTTCTTATTGACCTCCAGGCAGATCTTGTCACTCTTTAATTGCACTCTCCCCGGCTGGGGTGCAGGCTTCAAGGAAGGCCCTTTTCCCACAGTATACTTTAAATGGTGTACGTTTCAGTAATGGGATTGTCTGTCTCCTCGCACTAGACTAGCACTGCCCAATAGAAAGAAAATATAAATATGACAAACAAGGATGCATAATAAGTAACATAAATTAAATAAAATACAAATAAAATTTAAAATTCAATTCTAGCTGCATTTCAAGGGTCCAATAGTTGCATCTGATTGGAGGACACAGATACAGGACATTTCCATCATTACAGAAACCTATACTGAAAAGCACCGATCTAGAATATCTCTCTGAGGATTTCTTATCAACTTGCTCCTTTAGGGTATAGTGGATTTCCCTAAACAAGCAAAAGACACTGAAACCACAGTATGAGGAACATGAAAACAACAAGAATACTATACTAATGGTTGCAAGACGCCACTTCTATCTGTTGAGTCATAGCCAACCATGTGGCTTACAAGCTGGTTCTAAAGGCCAATTCTGACTCTTACGAATCCCGCCAATCTATTCTCCCTCATAAGGCTCCACCAGCCAACACAACATCCTCTGCTCTAGCCCAACTGAAACAACGTGATTTTTCATTTTCCTGTGGATGTCTATACGCTATTCCCTGCACCTGGAATGTCCTCTCTGGTCACCCTGGCAAACTCTGATCACCTTCAATACAGTTCATGCTTCACCTCTTCTGTGAGACCCTGGCTGACTGCCCCTATGCAGAGGTGGCTCTTGTATGTCCCCTGTACATTTACACCCCACTCCAATTACTCCATTATGTGGCTGTGTCTTCCAACAGGTTGTCATCTCTTTGAAGGCAGGGGTTGGCTTTTCCTCTGACTTTGCCCACCACTTTTTCAGTGCCTGGAAACTGGACACTCTTAACAGATATTAGTTGAATGACTGAATAAATGAATGACTGAATTCCCAAATTCCCAAAGAGACATACAGCCTTGTGTTTAGCAATGGTGGCATCACTTGAATAAATGTATGGCCTCTCCAGGTGCCACCTCTGAGGGAAGTCAAACTCATTGGATTGTTTATATTCCAGGTCACATCTAGAATAGGCTTAGCTCATACTTGTTTGAAGCATAGGATGGACAGAAGCCCACGAGGGCAGCTGAGCCATTTCCCTGCCTCCAGGACAAACTCGCATCTAAAGTGGTGAAGGAGATGAAAAGCCTACCTGGCTTTTCAAAAACACATGGAAGAATCAAAAACCACTCCCAGCAAGTCATGGCAATGTTGAATTAAGAACTGAGGGCACCTCCCTCTATCTGCTGAGTCAGTGGCCTTTGTTTGCTTTGTGACTCACCTTACTGCTTATAAACCACCAGAGCACTTGGGAATGGGGTAGTCAAGCTGTTCACACCCACAGGTAAGAGGTCAGCTCCCTTCCTCCATGTTCCAAATGGCAGCCTTAACACCCCTGGCACAGGGATGGATGTGTTCCCTCCCGACTCATCAGAAGGTAACTGGGTGGATACCTCACTCTGTCTAGTAAGTCAGGGATGGATAGTGGGTGAGATGATAAAATTAGATTGGCAAAAAGGAGATTCACATTCTAGACTTGACAGTGTGATCACATTCTGGATTTGACTTTGTATGGGCTCAAATCCCACTGTGAGGCCAGTTACTAGCCATAGGTCATGTTGCTTGACATTTCCTAGTTTCATTTCCTCCACTTTCATGGAGATAACACCCATAACCTGGTTGGTTGTAAGGAGGTAAAGAGATTATAAGGAGGTAAAGAGATTAGGTCTGCTACACAGTAGGGGTGCAAAGCATGTCAGACATCATCCCCATCTCCACTCCTTGGCCTGATGTCCCATGAACTGGCTTTGTGGGTTGGTGCAAAGCCCTCCCCTTCTCTGGGCCCTCAGTTTCCCCAGCTACCTAGGTGAGCCAAATTATTCCTTAGTTCCTTCAAGATACAAGGTGGGGGCAGGGAGGGGGGTTGAGTATGAGCCTTCCTATGTGATATTTTACGTGTATGTGCATGTGTGTGTGAATGAGAGAGAGAGAGAATGAATGAGAAACCATTTATTTTAAAGTTCCCTTAATGGAATAAGACAGATTTAAATATTTTGATTCCAACCCACTGTGTTCTCTTTGTTCCATATATGTATTTTAAAAGCTTATCTTTGTCTTTTAGCTCTTTCAACAACGCAAATCCTTCCCAATCCATGGTAAAGGTTTTCTCCCTCCTGATCATTTGACATACACTTTTTAAAAATGTTAAATCCTTACTCTTTGTATTTAAATACTTTGATGTTTTCCATAAAATAAATTGGGAAGGGTTGGAACAAAAACGAATTTCATTTATCTGAATGACTAAGATGTCAGAAAGAGAGGCAGCTTGCAGCCTCCCAGGAGGGAAACACTCAGCCCCTGCAGGACTCTCCAAGCTTCCTGCTTGGACCATATCACTAAGACAGGAACCATAATCATAACCCCACAGATTCACGAATCCACAAAGTTAGCACTTCCCAAAGAGTTTCTGAAGAAACCCTACTCTTGTGAGAGTTCTAAAAATGGTTTGACTTTAAAAAAGAAAACTCATATTAGAAGTTTGGGAACTCTTATGTGCTATTTATGCCTCTCTTGGAGATTCACATAAGCATAGTGAAGACTCTGAGACTTTCTGCAGCATGAAAATACATTAACCTAATTTGGCATTTATCAAACTTATTTGGACACAAACCAGTTTTTATTTTATTTTATTTTTTTTGGCGGGGGGAGGATGGTTATTTGCTTCCATGGTGGAAAGGAAAAAAAAAAAGCTATTACTCCTCCACATGCTCACACATCCACACGATATGGAAAAAATATTTGAAACCTAGTCCGTGGAGCTAGGATGGGGCAGAGGTAGGAGCAGGAACTCCAGAGTCAGATAAACCCAGGTGCAATGCTAATTCCACCAGCAGTGTAGCCTCAGGGATGATATTTTACCTTCCAGAAGTTTCCAAAGCTTTCCAAACCTTCCAAAGCTTTCACTTAGCTTTGCTGTAAGTGAAAACTGGACTTCTAGAGTGCTTGTGTGTGCATTAGATGAGTCGAGGAGTGCACAAAGGTATCTGGTAGGAAGTATTTTTTAGATGTGTAAACTATTTTTTAAATGTGACTCTCCCCACTCTCTCTTTGCTTTCTTCTTTGCAAAATCACAAGGGGAGGCATTTGAAAGCACACTGGTCAATTCTTGTAATGCTTATAAAACTTTAAATCAAATTATTTCACATAAGAGGCTATCTTGGAATATATTCCATTACCTTGTCTGTATGTTTTCATAAATAAAGTCATCCAAAAAAAAAAAAAAAGGTACGGTCACTTTCATCCATATGTATGTGAAGGAGAACCTAGTATTTCATACAGTTATCTGAAATTTTAATATCAAGGAATTTACCCGTGTCAAATATTACTTTATTTAACTGAATGTGATATTGCTTGATATAGTCATAAAGTGCATTCCTATCAAAATACAGCTGTTATTAACATTACTAACAACTGCTTTACCCCAGTGAATTTTATTGAAACTATAACGATGGGCACTTTTGAAATAAGTGTCCCTAGCTAATTTGCAGAGGCCTATCTCCCAGAGAGAGTTCATATTATAATTCTAACAGGGTTTTCACACAAGGTAGAATGAGGAGTTTAAAATGCTTGAAAGAGAGTCATCTCGAGGTCACCAATAATTAAATAGGAGCTAAAGGAACGGAACAAGGAAAATGTGTAATCTTCCCTGGCTCTGAAATAAAAAAACAGTTATCAGCGAGACAGTGCTTCTGCAGGGAGGCTGATCTTGATCTACAGTAGGATTCCTTTCAAACCAGGATGTCTGTTTCAAAATGCCCATTAAAAGTCTATGATGGACTTTAATTATGAGAGGTAGCAGATAAGAGTACAGTTCATTCCCTCCTGTTGTTGGGGTGGTTTAGAGCTGCCAATCATCGCCCCCTTCAATGAGGTCCAAGGTGCAGGTACCCCTTTCAAGAGTGTGGCTAGACTGTGAGAGAAGGGCTCTTAACCCACATCCCACACGTGGCGCCTGCGAAGTACAATGAAGGGACCTCCTGCTAGGACTATGACAATCTTCCCATTCCCCCAGGATGCGATAACCAAGGGAACCACATCCCTGCTTCTCAGTGCTCAGCCTTCTGAGGCTCATCTTCTCAACTCTGTTCACCTCCATGCTGTTTGTGGGCCTTAAGCTAACGGTGACAGGGGCCTGTTAGCTTAAGGAGTACCATATCAAATCACCGACTTGGTTCTTACAGACACACACACACACACACACACACACACACACACACAGTAAAGGACAGAGCAGCAGTAGTCCAGCTCAGTAGAAGCAGCACCAGCTCTACAGTAAGAAAGACCAGAGTTTGAATCCTGACTGCCTCACTTCCTGCTGTTTGGTCTTTGGCAAGTTACTTAGCCTCTCTGTTTATAACATGGAGACAAGATACCTGCCACGTATCATACCTGTCACCTATGTTTAATATGAGGCCCCTAATTCATAATAGGATACCTAAGAATGTCATTCCCCCAAAAAAGCAGAGGCCCTGCAGTCAGTGTTTGTCTGCCTCCATGGTTGCCTATAAAACAACTCCCTCCACCCCGAGAGAGAAACTCGCTGGAGAGGCCAACTGAGAAAGAAAAATGTTAAATAATTCAGAAGCACTAACATCAAGTCTGATGTAGGTATAAAAATAGTTACAAAACACCACACTCCTCTTGTTTTCCTTACAGCAACCTTGGCTCCCTGGTAGAACAGAGGGAGGGAGGGTCTGACCTGAGGCTGGGCCTGAGCCTGGGGCAGGGACTGTGGCCCAGGAGCCTCTCTGGGCTTCTATTTTGGCTCTTCTAATCACTCATCTTTGTATAAAGGTAAGGCAGATATTTGCTTATCACCTCTACATTTTAAAACAGCCTTCTGACTTATTTTTAAACTGAAAGTACGCTCAGCTGGGCCATTTGAAACAGAGAATTCTTTATATCCTGTCTTCTAAAGGGGATGAACTGGTGAGCTTTCCAAGGATGCCAGGCCCAATCCCAAAGCTTCAGTTAAAAGGAGAAGGCCAGGAGGCTGTCCTAAACCCAATCCCTCAAGGAGTCCCATGCCACTGGCCTGTGTCATCCAGAAAGACTATGCTGTCCCTAAAAGCACAAATTCTGGGAAGAGAACAGGAAGATTCTAACTGGAGAGGTAACACTGACTAAGCACCTACTATGTGCCAGGCACCCTGCCAGATCCTTTACCTGTATTATCTCCTGTAGCCCTCACAATAAATCCCAAATCAGTTGCAACCCCCACCCTGCCGTCGTACAGATGAGGAAACCGAGACCCAGGGAAGTGAAGACACTTCCTACTGCAAAGTTCCACTGAAGAGTCAGGGCTGAAACTAACATGGTCTGACTCACAGCCTGTGCTCCCTCCCCCATACCATCCATAAGAACAGAGCATGTGGTTTGAAAGGGTCCTCATGTAATATTCAACTGCATTTGTAGCTCCTGTCTCGTTCAAGCCAGATGTGAATGCTTACTCAATGCTTTTTTTTTTTTTTTTTTTGGCAGGGAAACTGCATGGGTACAAACTTCCAATTCATACTTAACAAGATGGGGAAACAGGGGTCATTCTTGGCCTGCTCCAGAACAAGGGGGCGGGTCTATGCACTCCTGGAGCAGCAGGCACAGGGAGGGTTAACCGTGAGGCCAGAACCAAATCTCCTGTTTCTGGAAGCTGAGGATTTAGAGTCCCTTTGGTTGATTTTTATAGGAGAGATGAAGGAGGGACCAGCAAGTGAGAGGAGGCCTGCAAGGGTAGAGGAAGTAGGAGGAATAATAATAATTACAATACTTCTTGTCCTTTTGGAAAATATGTTCTCATCCTTCAAGTCTGACCTCAAATGCTTCCCACTTTTTGAAGCTTCCCTGCCTCCCCAACTAACCTGGGTGAGAGGGTTCTTTCTCAGATGTGTCTGTCTACTTTGTGCCAGGCTTCCTGGTAGAAGCTTGATTAATCCTATCTCATTTCATTCTTACAGCAGGTATTGCTGCCACACATTAAAGAAAATGGAACTAAGACCAAGAGTTTAGTTTGTCTGCCAAAAGTCATACAAGCTAGTCCAGTGGCTTCCAACCAGGGATGGACAATCTTGGCAAGTCTTTGCTCAGTGAACTTTTGGCAATGTCTGTCAACATTTTTGGTTGTCACAACTGGTGGGGGAGGGGCTGGAATCTAGTGGATAGAGGCCAGGGATGCTGCTCAACATCCCTGATTCACAGAACACCCCCTACAACAAAGAATTATCTGGTCATTTGTGGCAAAGTTGGCCAGGTACAGTGGTTCACACCTATAATGCCAGCACTTTGGGAAGGCTAAGACAGGAGAAACACTTAAACTCATGAATTCGAGACCAGTCTGGACAACATGGCAAAACCTCGTCTCTACAAAACAAAACAAAACAAAAATTAGCCAGGTATGACGGCTGGATGCCTGTAGTACCAGCTCTTATACTTGGGGGAGTGAGGTGGGAGAATCATTTAAGCTCATGAGAATCAATTATGCCCAGGAGGTCAAGGCTGCAGTGAGCCCTAATCACATCACTGCACTCCAGCCTGGGCAACAGAAGGAGACCCTGTCTCCAAAAAAAAAAAAAAAAAAGGCCAGGCACGGTGGCTCACGCCTGTAATCCCAGCACTTTGGGAGGCCGAGGTGGGCAGATCACAAGGTCAGGAGATCAAGACCATCCTCGCTAACATGGTGAAGTCCTGTCTCTACTAAAAATACATAAAATTAGCCAGGCGTGGTGGTGGGTGCCTGTAGTCCCAGTTACTTTGGAGGCTGAGGCAGGAGAATGGCGTGAACCTGGGAGGCAGAGCTTGCGGTGAGCCAAGATCCTGCATTCGCAGTCTGGGAGGAAATAGGAGATGGACGACCCTGTCTCAAAAAAAAAAAAAAAAAAAAAAAAAAAAAAAAAAAAAAAGTCAGGGGTGCCAAAGTTGAGAAAGCCTGGTCTAGTTGTGGCTCAGCCCAGATTTAAACTGAGGTCAGTCTGACTCTTCAACTGATAATGCCTTAGTAGTACCTTTAACTGTATCCTAAGTGCCTTGAGATCTGAGTGGCATACCCTCCTGCTTTTCTGTCTTGAATCACATCTACTCCAGTTCACTCAGCAAGCCCTTACTGATTGGATTAATTGGTATACCTAATAACGGTGATAAGGATCAAGGTGAGGAGTCCACCAAAGGACCCAGCCATTCTGTAACTGAACCGTTCAAGAGGACATTGAGTCTAATCTCCCACCCCCTGCAGGAAGCTTCTCAATAGACTTGACAGCGTTGCTTACCCTCCTCCAGTGACAGGGAGCTCACTCCCTCCACAAGCTGTTCAATCCCTTCTGGGATGTTCTGGCTGATGCTGAACTAAAGCCAGCTCTCCCCACATCCCTGGCCCATCTCAGTGTCTGGAGCCTTTGGGGAAAGACTGCTGTTTAGCTACTAAGAGACTAGCCCTAAACTCTTGGCCATGTTCTCCTGAGTCCCAGAAAGGTGAAGTAGAAGAATACAGACTTAGAGCCAGACTGATCCAAATTCAAATCCTGGCAACACTACTCATATAGTCAGTGATGGAGCATAACAAGACTGTTGGCAGAGTTGCTGTGCTCAGCACACAGTAGGTGCCTCTTAGCACACAGTAGGGGCACAAATGGCCTATCTATCTCAGGTGGCAGGATCTGCTCACATGGACCTGGCTCCCACCCCTCTGGTATAAGCTATGTGACATCTCTTTGGTCTCTGCCTGCCTGCCTGCCTCTGGGGTCCACTTCTGAACAAATGAATTCAATTCCGTGATTTTTGAGGAGAAAGAACAGTGAGACATGTGACAACAACAGATCAAGAAATAACAACCATAAGAGTGAACAAGGCAACACTTTAACTTAAAAAGTTCTAGGAGGCCGGGCGCGGTGGCTCAAGCCTGTAATCCCAGCACTTTGGGAGGCCGAGACGGGCGGATCACGAGGTCAGGAGATCGAGACCATCCTGGCCAACACGGTGAAACCCCATCTCTACTAAAAAATACGAAAAACTAGCCGGGCGAGGTGCACCTGTAGTCCTAGCTACTCGGGAGGCTGAGGCAGGAGAATGGCGTGAACCCAGGAGGCGGAGCTTGCAGTGAGCCGAGATTGCGCCACTGCACTCCAGCATGGGCGACAGAGCGAGATTCCGTCTCAAAAAAAAAAAAAAAAAAGTTCTAGGAATGTGCTGTAAATTATAGGTGTGTGCCCACACACCTGTGCACAAACACATGCCAAAATGTGGGGGTCTTTTAGAAACCTACTTTGATGCCTCGAGACCATCACCCACACTTTGGTCTAGAATGAATGTCCCCACACTATTTCCCACCTTCAGGGGTAGGCTATGAAGGAGTATCTCCTTCCAAAATTAATTCTTGATACAAGGCTTTGGTCATCAGTGCAGGCAGATGTGAGGAGAGGATAAACATCTTCTATTAAAAATGTTAGCTAACAAGTCAGACGTCAAAAGATGGTGTGTATCTTGTTCCTACCACCAGGTTTAAGATATTCAAGTTCCCCATCCCCTCCATGGCTCATGAACTTACAACCAGCACCTCCTGGAGAGGAACATTTGCTTTAAGGCCAGGTGGATTTCTGTAGGGACCCTGGCTCCCTGACTCACTGGTGTAGTGACCTCAGGCAAGATGTCTAAACTCTTTGAGTCCCTGTGGCCCCTCTAGAAAATGAGGACTAACAAGACCTCTTACTCAGTTCCATGTGAATAAAGGAGATAATATAGGCCAAATGCCTCACACAATTCAACAAAGAGGATCCCGTGACCATCTAGGTGAGAGAAGATCAGGGATGAACCCAGGTGGTAGCAGTGGAGAGCATGAAGAGTGGTCCGCTGTGAGGTTATGTCTGGAAAGCAAAGCCAATATGATTTCCTGACGGTTCAGCTATAAGGTATGAAAACAAAAACAGGAGTCAAAGATGACTCCAAAATTTGGGGCCTATGAACCAGAAGAATGGAGTTACCATCAGCTGAGCTGGGGAGGATTGCCAGTAAAGCAGGTCTTTCAGGAAAGATGAGTTTTGGATGTGCTAGGTGTGAGATGCATATAAGATTATTCAAATAAAAATATCATGGAGGCAGTTGGATACATGAATCTAGAGTTTGATAGACACAGTATTGGTACCTTTCTTTCCCCTTTTCCTCTCTCCTTGAAAATTGCAGATACCTTCACAGATCCAGGAAGCAAGATATGGTCTAGACCAATCTTAATGACCTAATGACCATCTACTCCAGTGTGATGCAGTTCACATGAATAGCACACATGAACCAGGAGCTGAAGTGGCAGAGGGGACTGTCTGCTCAGGGCTTCTCCAGAGCCACCTTAGTATCCTGGTGACACAAAATGGGAATGATGAAACTCCCTACACAACACAAGAATGATGAAAACTTCCCTGGTCAAACTGCTACCAGACTAGAGGGAACTTGGTCTGGGTTCCATGCTCCAACAGGCCCATCATGGATCAGCACATTGTCAGAAGCTTTTAAAAGCTGCATTATCTTTGACCTAGAAATTTCAAGTAAAGATATTGGACTGAAGAAAATAAGCAGACAAATACATGAAAATGTTGATCTCAGCATTATTTATGGTGGTGAGAAACGGAAAACAACAGTAGAAAATTAGTTAAATAAATAATGGTGTATCCTTATGATGGAATACTACATAGCTATTAAACGTCATGTTGGAGGAAAAACTTAATGGAACGGGGAAATGATCGTGATAGATTAAGGTTGCAAAACAATGTGCGTAATGTGCTCCAAATTATGGTGGGAGAGGGTAGTGGTGAGAATTAGGATTTTACATAGAAACTATAATAGAAAGAAAACCAAAAGGTTAGGAGAAGCTACCTTTCCACGGCAGGATTATGGGTTATTTTTTCTTGTTCTCTGTGTCATCTTAGGTTTTCTAAATTTTCTGTTGTTTACATGCATTATTGTCATAATCAGAAGAAAACCACATTAAACAAAAACATAATAAATGTCATAAAATTTTCGAAGTAATACTTATCCTAGTAATAAAAATCACTGCCTATTCCACAATGCGCCATGAGGCTTAATGTGCTTGAAGATAGAAAAGAAGCCTGAAGAGTACAACATAATACCTGGAACTGGAATCTTTCCACAGCATGATGATAATGGCCACTATTTACTCTGTCTACTTCACACTACAATTGCCTCCACTGAGGCTACAACAATACTGACAAACAGTTGCACAAAACTGACAGATTCCATTCACTCAATGAAGCAGAAGCAGGAAGGAAGACCAAAGTCTTAGAGCTCTGCTAAGCCAAGTGTGGCCTTAGACTGGTGGCATCAATATCTCCTGGAAGCTTGTCAGAAATGCAGGAGCTCAGGCCCATGCTCCCCAACCACTGAATTAGAACCTGCATTTTAATAAGTCCTCAGGTGGTGCCTATGCACATTAAATGTTAAAAGCCCTCTCCAAAATACAACACATTTCCCCAGTTTGAGGTGAGTTTGAGAAGATCTCAAGAAAAAATCAGACCGCTGAGCAGTACTTCTCAACCAAAAATTTATTGTCTAAGAGATGCAAAATCACCAAATCATGCAGAAGTGAAGAGTCTCCAGGCCTTTGGGTCATGCTAAGTCTCTGACACTAAACCTAGAAAGCTACTATCATCTGATAAGCATTTTATAGGATGCGGACAGAAATCGAGCGTTCCCTCTTCCACCTGAAGAATCCTGAGGCCTTGCCAGCTTGGTGGAGGGTTGTGCATGAATGGTTAATGGAGAACAGCCCAGAAGTGAACAGAAAAGAAACAAAAGTAGGTCAAAGGATTATCATGACATCTCCAGGCAAGGGCCAGGCCTTTCCCAGCACTCAGAAGGCAGCTGTGTTGGAATGAGAAGAGGACAGGCTGAGTAAGGCCACTTTTCTGACCCAAATGCCCCAGTTTGCCAAAAAGGAGGGCAGGGGTGGGAAAGAAGCCTTGATTACCATATCTGTAGTCCCATGGCTCAAACAAATTAGGTCACTCACCTCATACATAAATTACTCAATATAAGATCCCTTTATGCTGCTTTGAAAATGGAGGAAACTAACATTTAGTAAGGCTCTATTTTATGCAGCATTTCTCAGCCCTGCTGTACCTTAGAATCACCTGGGCAGCTTTACAGAGTTCTGATGACTAGGTCCCACCTGGAACAGTTGTCGAGCAATCCATGGTGGGGGCATAGTGCTGGTCTTTGGTAAAAAGCGCCTAGGTGATTCTAATGCACAGTCAGGGTCAAGTAACTCTAAATCTAGTGCCTGACAGCAGCTCAGAGAAACAGGCAGAATATCATTCTCATTTTTAACATGATCAAGCTGGTGCAAGGTCACAAAGAAACAGAGCTGGAATTTGAGCCAGGATCTGCTGTCTAAATCTAGAGCCCTTTGGTTTTTCTATGTCTACAGGCAACTTTATTTTCAGGGGGCAAGGAAGCTAGGGGTCCTCTCAGAGTCTGACCTGAAATAACCTGCAACAGACTCCTATAGACCCTGCCATCCATATCCTTCCCCCTCCCGCCTCCTCCCCAATAGGCACCTGCACCCACCACTGGACTGCGTTGACAGGATCCAGAAGCAGGAGCCAGTGGACCAGCGGCTGAGCGGTGAGGAGATAGTGGGGAAAAGAGCAATGCCAGGAGCTACCATTCACATAGACACCGATTAGCAGGCACTACCCAAGCTACTTCAACAACCCTTGGAGGTAGACACTTCTATTTTCTATTTTCTAACTGAAAAAATGATGGAAGCTCAGAGAATCTAAGGAACTTGCTTGAATGCATACAGCTAGTAGGTGGCAAAGCAGAAAATTCAACCCGAAACCCGTTGGCATTTTTTCACTGTCTTATATGGCCTTAGGAAGCATTTTACTTAACTGCAATATGTGGGAGAACCATCAGTAGCAGAGAAAAAGGAAGCAGTGACTTAGTGGTACCTCAATAAATTACTTCTAAAGCTTTGGAAATAATGGTGCTGATTCAAGGATGGCAAGGACTCACAACACTGTCACAAAGATTCTTGCATGATAATCCTAGCAACAACCCTGCCAAAGACTCATTATTACCCCAATGTTATGGACAAGGAAACTATAGCACACAGACATTAAGTAATTTGCCCAAGGTCCCACAGATAGAAAGTGAGAGAACTGGGGGTTGTAGCTGATGACAAATTTAGTGCCTCTTTCAAGCTGCCAAGAGGTGAAATTTGGGAGGAGACATTGTTTCAAGGTGGCAAAAAGTGAGCTGAACTACTAGTGAGCAGTTTACATTCTTCCTGGAATGTGGCTTGGCTGCTGTCACTTAGCAATGTAGGACTACGTTTTTTAGGCATATTTGTTTTAATCATTCAACCTGAAAAAAAAAAAAAAAAAAAAAAGGGCTAGGAAATGTTGAGGGGTTAATGGCATCACAATGAAGGGCAGCCCAGGGAAACCAATAAGCAAAATACGACGAGCCAGATGGGAACAGAATTTCCAAACCTGTACCAGAGAGAGCACAAGACTCGGAGTCTGTCAGACATCTGTCCAGGTCTTGGCTCTGCCATTCAAAGCCCTTATGGCAGGGGTCATGTTGAGTAACCACATGATGCCTTCTCTCCCTCTTCTGGAGAGTGATGATCCCCTACAATCTCAAGAGAGCGGTACAAGCACTGAAGGAGTGTACATTCTAGAGGGTGCTGCACCCCAGGCATGGAAGACATTTGCATTTACCCATGTGCCAGATGTCCCACTGACGTGAACACAATCCACACAGCCATGAGATATGAGATAGATTCTATTGCTTCCCTATTTATAGATGAGGACATTGAGGCACAGAAGGGTCGCCCAAGGTCCCATGGCAAGGAGGTGATGATAGTTCAGGGCCTGAACCTAGTTCTTTCCATCTGTGAAGTTGATGTCTTTTGCAATACCCCATGCTGCTCAGTCAGAATCACCTACTACATGTAGAAATGTACTTAAATGGCCATAAAGAGGAATTAAGGTTTAACATTAGAAAGAACATCTAGGCCTTGAAAGCAGACAAACTCTAGAATAGATAAGCCAGAAGTTCCAAACATGTTAGAAAAAAAACAGATTTGGAGCAGCTAGGAGTCTCTAAGGCATTCTATAGCAGAAAGAGCACGGGG
The DNA here is from genome assembly GCF_001698545.2 of Rhinopithecus bieti. Lineage (NCBI taxonomy): Eukaryota > Metazoa > Chordata > Mammalia > Primates > Cercopithecidae > Rhinopithecus > Rhinopithecus bieti. The sequence continues at coordinate 752,524 of NW_016812346.1, read as the reverse complement.
ACACACAGTTGCCAATTCTCTTAGGGTAGTTCAGTTAATAAATTAAATAAGTAAATAAAACACAAAACTTAATAAAGAAAAAAGTCAAAACAATCTTCCCCAAACCATCAAAAATTCTATTAATTCATAAGTTACTACTCAGTACTTTATTTCTCTAGTCCTGCTTAAACAAATATCTACTTTTAAAATACTTTTGGGGTTAGCAGTATAGCACTTAGTATTTTTTAAAACATAATTTTTATCACAGCATTTTCCCTTGTCACAAAACACATTTTCAAAACAACACGTAATCTTGGAATAATATTCCACTGTTAGGCTCGGCCACACTTTACTTATTCCATCCAATTGTTTACCTTTTTCCCCACTTTTATAAATAACACTGCAATGAACATTTTTATTCCTAAATCTTCTCTGCCCATCTCTGATTATTTTCTTTGGCTAGATTCCTAGAATCAGAATACTGGACTAAAGGGAATAAGTGTTCCAAAGTCTATTGACAGTTACTGCCAAATTGCTTTCCTAAAAGGGTATATTAATTTGCATTTCCACCAGCAGCAAAGGAGAGTACCTGTCTCCCAACACCCTCTCCAGGATCCAACACTGCCTTAAAAATAATCTTAGCTAATAAGACAAGTGAAAAATGCAGCATGAATCAGCATAGAGCATTCAAATAGTCTGCCAATAGTCATACACCATTTAAATAGTCATCTACCTGTAGTCATACATTCAGTACGTGGCACACCCAGGATGTGAACTCAGTCCTTTAGCTCCAGAAGCTGGGTCCCTAACCATTAGCCCAAAGAACTTTACCATAACTTGAGTTACTCAGTAGTTGCCATGTGTCAGCTATTGTTTTAGGAAATTTTGCATTGGAGTTCATAATGGCAAGGATCTTTGCATTTTTTTAAATCCCAGCCTTAATTGAATGTCTCGCGATGATAGAAATGTTCTGTAACTGCACCATCCAGTATGGCAACCACTAACCACATGTGGCTCTTGAGCACTTGAAATCTGGCTTGTGCAAGCAAGGAAATAAATGATTAGGTTTGTTTCATTTTAACTAAATTTAGTTTAAAATGTGACTAGTGACTACTATACTGCATAGAATAGCTCTAGATTATCTAGTGCGTTTCTCAATAAATATGATAAAGTAAAAAACTCATGCGGTCCTCTAATTCCACCTACTTCTACCATATTTCTTTCAAGGCAAGAGCTGCCCTCTTCCTCCCTCATCTGTGTGTGTCCATTTGTTTTCTCAAATGCAAGGTTAATGCTATTTATCTGTCATGTGGGATGATGTGAGGATCAGCTAATTAATGTTTGCAAAGAGCTGCATTGCTGACTGGTTCTCAGAATAATTGCACGTTAATAAAACGTTTAAACGATCAGTTCTCATCCAGAGGCCAAAGCAGAGCTGGGTTTGTTTAGTAAAAAGCTGGTTTCTCTGACTCACCCTGGACTGGATCCTTTCACTGTGGACTTCATCAATACAAGCCCTTCGCATTTAAAAGGTTCTACCAAACAGAAGATACTGAAATTTACCTTCACAATAGTTTTGATGTCACAGTTTGATGAGTAAATTAATAATACAAACAAGATTGGGGAGGGTGGATATTTAACCAACTTGAACAAATTGCTTTTAAGCTCTTAAGCACTTTAATTGCTTACATGATAATAATGCAAATTTTTACATGTCTTGATCCACTCTCAAAGTAGGCCCAGAAAAAGGACCTCTAAAGGGAAAACGCTTTGCTAAGTTATCAATTTTAATTATGTGGCATTCTTGAAAGTTACAAAGTTGCCATTCTAGGAGAAACAAGGATTTAGGAGACAGAGAGGCCTATCATCAAATGCTAGTTCTAGGTGTGACCCTGGGCTCAGCCTTACTGAGCTTCAGTTTCTCTGATACACAGAAAACACTGAGTATGTGTTCGTTCTTGCCTCATTTTCCATCTCCTATATGACTACAGGATGACAGGACTGACTCTGCCCCTCTGCACTTTATTTCCACTGTCTGTGGAAATAAAGATTATTCCCCAAATCTAAAATGAAAGAATGGACACTTCATAGTGCCATTCTACAAATATAAGCAACTCCTCTTGACATCCAGGGATCATGATTATTACTTTTTGAAATAATGTCAGAGCAGTAGATAGCTTGAAATCTTGCTACTCCATGTGTGGACCATGGACCAGGAGCATGGCAGCACCTGGGAGCTGGCGAGAAATGCAGATTCTTGGGCCCCTCCCCAGACCAACTGAAGCAGAATCTGCATCTTAACAAGATTCCAGAACTAGGGGTGTGCACCTTAGAGTTTGAGATTGCACTAACTTAACAAAACATGGAAACCACTCGCTTCTCCCAACCAATTTTATAGTGAGGAAAAGTGGCATCAGGAACTGGCAAAGTTTACCCAAAGCCATAAATGTACTAACTGCAACCCTTTTGTTTGACTTTCAAGGGGTGCAAGACCAGCAGCCTTTCAGAAATCAACACTCATCCCACAGCGAGAAAAATGACTTTCAAAGAAAAACATTCTTAAAACCTAATGTTCTTAAGGATTTTAATGATTAACCAATTGCCTCTGATACCCTTTTGCACTATTGGGTGAGGCTACAGTGCTGCCATTGTGTAAAGCGAGTACAGAACACACAGGAAAAGGAACTGGGGTGCTGACCACTGCTCTGGAGATCCCATACAGCCTGTTTCCTTTCTGTTTTCCAAATGAAAGCAAAGCTCTGATTTGATGTTCAGAACATGACAAAGAATAGAAACATCCCTTCACCTTCCCTAGTGAAACTAGAGTGGCGTAAGTATCAAAGCAGCATCTAAACTGTTGTCTGAAGTCAGAGTCAACCAACAGAGCGAGCTCCCTCTGTGGTGACCACACTGTGAAACAATCCTGAGGTGACCTGTCTACCTGATCTAAAGGAACTCCTCATGTCTCCTGCTGAGCATGGGGGCACCTTGGAAATGGGAGGACGGGACTTCCCCCACTGGTTCCACTGAATTCTTTGTTAGATGACTAGCTATCTAACTACAGGGAATGCATCTTTTCTGGGTCACAGAAATCCCACACATGAGGAGGGGGACTGGCAAAAGCACCCTCTGATTGGATTGAACCACGCAAGGAGGGGACAAGATGTCTAACAATTTCCACTTTCAAAATAGTATGTAGGCATGTTGATTGATTGATTGATTGTGCCCTGGGACTGTGAAGGGAGACTCCATTGGGTTGATTTTTCCCAGTAAAATGCCATACAGCAGGTGGAGATAAGCTGTGGGGTAGAGTCTCAACTGTTTGCTTTGTAAGATCTCCCAGGCCAGTTTAAGGCCTCTGAACCAAAGGGAAGGAAAAAGGTGGGAGGGGGAAATCCACAGCCTCAGCAAATGCTGAAGACACACACTCTTCTCGGAGGAACTGTTCGTCATTCACCATGGAGCCAGCCCCACCTACAATGCTGAGGAACATATTTACATATTTCAACTCCATTGCTGGCTGAAGCACTCCAGAAAGTGATGATTCCAAGAGCCAGTGAAGAAAAATGTTCTTGGAAAAAGAATTTGTGTATCAGTTCAGCAGAACAGCTCAAAATTATGCAAATTCCCTGCTTGAAGTTTGACTGTCACCCCTGCCTTCTTCTACCACCTGGGCTCCCAAGCCTGTAAGGGACTGCAAAGTAAATAGCCATATTCTGGTTAAAAAGATGAAGGAGACATCACGGTTTACCTAACTGCTTTCCATGTGTGACAGAAGCTTTAGTATGGTATCTGCCTTTAACCCTGAAATGCTACTTTCTAGGAATTTATCTTAAGGAAATACTAAAACTGCACAGTATCTACAAGGATGGTTACTACAGTCTTGTTATAATAAAAAATGAAAAATAAACACAAAGTCAAAAAATTAGGTACTCATTAAATTATATCTGCCATACTACAACATTGGGGGTCTATGTAGTATTACAAATATCACCATAGGAGGAAAAGTTAGAGCATGAAAAGATTTGCATACTTTATCATTAGATGAAAATAAGCATTCAAAACATTATACTAGGATCTATCTCATCATTTTTTCTACATTCATAAAGTCACAAGGTACAACTCAAAATGTTGGGTGTAACATTTTGGCTTTGCTTTTCTGTGTAATGCCTGAATTTGCTACAGTGAGCACATATTACTTTGGTCATTAGAATAAAGACTGTAAAAGAAAAAAAAAGTAATAAATATATAACCCAGGGAGCAATAGGCACACATATTTACATTGTTTCATTAGACATTTTCCTTATAGAGAACATTCAGGGATCTGTGTTTGCTTGGCTCCCTGAGAACTGGGGCATGTTACTTTCAAAGTGGCCCCCACAGCCCATCTGTCAGTGCAAAGCAAAGATGGAGTGATTCAGCTTTCAGTTACAATAAAAGCCAAGCTGATAGGCCATGTAAGAAGGCAGGTAAAAATCAGCCCCTTAGATCTAGAATTGACATTGATTTACCCTGCTAGGTTCTTGGAATCAAATCTGCAAGGAGGTGATTTAAATCCTATTGTTCTTTTGTTTAACTTTTTAGATTAATGGATGTGGGAGAAGGTACTGGGACAGGAACTACAGAAGGTTTGGGCTGGGGCTGTGTAGCTATTTGTTAGACCAGGACAGGGGCTAAGTACCCAGGTGGAGACTTGCACCACTGGTGCTTATCAAATCTCATTTTCCTTCAACCTCTAGCACAATAAGAGTGTGAGTTGGCATCTTAAATTGAGTCTCTGGCTTATGTTGCCCAACAATCTTTAATTCCTAATCACCTTCTTTTCCCTTATTTGTAACTTTTGATTTGGAAATATTGGGTTATGTAACATGCCAATCCGCATGAGGATGCAACTCTGTCAGAGAAAGGGACTCCATGAAGCACAAATTCTAACAAAACTGGAAATGACTTTCCTAAGAAAAGAAAAGATATTTTCATTTCAAGCATTTGAAGCTGGTTTTAAATAGGCTGGATGTAAGGTTGGTGGTTCTTTTGGGGCTGTTGATTTCTCTGCCCAGTCTCCACCCAACAAACGTAGGATGCTTCCTGGAAAGGGATAAGGAGGTAGAAGGGTACAATCATCTGTGAAGGCACCACAGTATGCCAGAGGCCTTAGCGATGTTAATACTGACAGTGTTGCAAACTAAACAATATTGTGCCATTTTACAGGGGAGAGGACTGAAGCTCCAAAGACAATTTGCCTAAGGTCAAAGAGCCATGATTCCAACCCAATAGTTAAGGGATTAAAGTCACATCCTATCATTTTACTCCCACAAAACCACCAAAGATTGAGGAGACTATACCAAATAGAATCAGATTCTACTGGAGGAGAGTCCGTGGGAACCCACTACTCTAATACCTAGCCTTCTAGCTCATATTCCAGGCCACTCCACTCACTACAGAACTATCCTTTGATGGTTCTTGTTCAGACCAAGCACTAGTTCTGCCCCCTGGGGTTCGCACTGGTCAAGGCTGGTCTACTAGGGTGACCGATCGGCTTACTGCACCACTTTACCTCCACCCCCAAACAGAGGCCTTGATGAGAACAGGATGCGAGCAGAGGAATAATCCAAGAACTCTTTCTAGTAAACCGAAGCTCTCCGTCCCCGATTCCCCACCACAGAAGATGGCAATTCCACAAGCCCTCCGCAACCTGCCCTCCCCTCAGTTCAAGACACACGCTGGGAATAAAAGCTTCTCCGAATTACTCCCCTAAAAGCACACGAACATCTATGCCCTAAGTCCTGGCTGAATCTCTTGAGGACTTTCAGTTCCCCAAATATTTCCAAGGACCTACTGCACGCAAGGTGCCGCTAAGGGAGACACCCGTTCACTCTAGGCAATCAGCTCCAACAGGTCCAGTTCCACTAAGTGTAAGGGTTTCCCGACAACACCCTCACCAGAGAAAACGGATTCTTCCTCAGCATTCCCTTAGAACACCTGGAAAGGGAAAACCCGTTTTTTGCGCTATATGTGCCTCTGATGCAAATCTCTCTGCTCCCCAACACACACACACACACACAAATGCACACACACACAGGCGCGCAGAAAACTAGTTCCCACTGTCACCACCAGTGAAAACACCCCTCGTAACTTTGACGAGAAGGGCTCCCGCTGAAAGCCGAAGCGCAGAGCTCCCGAAGCGCGCTGTGAGTGCGGAGGAACGCGGCGGGGCGGGGGAGGGGAGAAAGGCGCGGCGGGGACTCAACACTGTGCCGCGCGGCGCTTGCAGCTGGAACCTGGCCTGGAATGCTGTAGTCTCGGCTCCTGTTTACCGCCCAGGCCCCGCCCACCCGGCCGTCCTGCTGGTTCGCACCGCGGCTCCGGCCACCGAGGAGCCCAAAGTTGGTGGTGTCCCGCGGACTCCGGCGCAGAGCTGGAGGCAGTCGCAGCCGACTCCGGTACCACGAAGACAACTGGAGGCCGGCGGGGAAGGCGGGTCACGAGGAGCCGGGGCGAGGGAGTGGGGATGCGCGGGCCCTGCGCGCCGCCAAACAGGTTGCGGCGGAGTCCCGTCCCCTCCCCCTCTGCCGTCCCCGCCGCGACCCGATTCCCGCCCTGTCCGGGGAGCGAACCCAGCCGCCTCCGGGGCGCCCTCCTTCTTCCTGGATTCCCGCGGCTGGACCAGAGCCCCTCTGGTAGCCGGGTTAAAGGCTCCTTCAGCAAGGTCAAGGCGCGGCCGCCTGGCACCTGAGGATTTTTTTCCAGCCGAGCACTGGCTTTGCAATCGCATTGTTAAGGATCATGGCAGCGGCAGGAAATCCGAAGGGCCCCACAGGTCTGCGCGAGGGAGGATTTATTTTACAGCACGGAACAGATTCAGACAGATCGGGGATTTCAGTGGGAGGGGACGAGAGGTTTCAGGACGCTGGAATGTGGCAAAAACAAAACACTCCCCACCCATGCACACCACCATCTCCTGACTGCGGGCTGGGGGGAAGGGAGGAGTTCAGGGCCAATGTGTCCCAGACTTCAGCGTTCCCCCATGATTCTGTCAGGGCTGGGGTGGCTTATCCCTCTACAGACGAAAATCAAGATTTAAAAGCACACTCTTACTGTGGTTTCTCTATCAACGCCTATCAACGTGATACACAAGCTGCGGCGCTGGAGGGAAGCGGCGAGACGGGGAGAATAAACGCAACAGAAGCAAACTGCTGTCTGCAGAGGGGAGAGGCGAGGGGACTGAAGCCATACCCGGCCCCAGCCCCATCCCGTCCCCATCAGCGCCGGGCTAGCCCAGGAAACCAGGAATAGGTGTAGGTAAGGGTGGCAGCCCGGCGGAGCCAGCGTTCTACTCCCTCTAACCCCTCGCCAGCTTGGGCCTGGATGGCTGGGCTGCCTGGGAATCTCCAAGGGGGACCAGGCACCGCCGGCAGGTTTCTAAACACGCGAAGGGCACAGGGTGTGAAAGACGAGGAGGGGCGCCCAGGAAGGGCGGAAAAGAGGGGTTTGGGGGCTCCCCAGGACACCAAGTCAGTTTCTGAAAACGGCGTTCCCTGGAAGGCCTTCCAACACCTCCGAGAGAAGACTTAGAGCTCTGAAGACTCAACGAAACCTGAGTTCTGACTGACTCCTCCTCTGCGATCAATTCCGCATGCCCCCACCGAGTCCCTGCCTCGGTAACCGGTTCTTTGGGGACAGCAGCATCAGCACCCTACGCCCATCGCACAAGTGGGCGCCGTGGTGCGAGGCGTATCCTAGCTACCCGGGCCGGGGTGGGGGCGCCCCGGTACTTACACTCCCCAAGCAGGCAAACTTTAAGGCTTGTCTTTCGAGAACCGGGTGCTGGCATCCCAGTTCCGGGTAATCACCGAGCAGCTTATGTAATTGCCCGCGATGCCGTTCGGCAGATCTCTCTCCTTACGCGTCCTGAGAGCTCAGTATATGGGCACCCTCTTCCCCCCACCCCCCACCCCGGCGATCGGAATCCCGAGCGTGCCCCACTGCCACCTACAAAGCAGCAGGGTGATCCTAGTCAAACACCAAGCCAGCATGCAGGTTCCGGCAAAACCCTGGCTGCCTCCCTGCGCCCCTTTCAGTGCGTTGATGGTTTACGGATAACTGCATCTCTATAAACCCTCTCTCCAGGGTTAGGGGGTGGGAGGGAGTTAGAGATAGGGTGGGGGGTTGGCGAGGTACTGTTGAGGGCTCCTCACCCAAATGAACAGTAATGCACTTATCCACATGGACGCGGCTGCATAAATCGCCTTAACGTTTTGCCCTGAAAGGGGAGCCAATTTCCAAAGTTAAGGATCACGCAGTTGAATTTCCAGTGCTTTCCAACCTCGCCTAGGCGGGGGCAGGCAGAGAAGGGGCGGGCAGCAGGCAGCTAACTCGCCCGACCACCCCGCCAAGAAGGACTCACTAGTTGAAGCCCCCGCCCTTCACCCAAGTAGTTGGTTGTGTATTCCTCTGTTGGCGTGTGTGTACACACACACACACATACACACACACGCCGCCCCACTACCTTCCCGTCTGCTCCTCCAATGTAACGACCGCATTTAAAAATGGCAATTAAAATGACTAAGGAGCTCGGTGATCACATTTCAACCCTGGGCACATTTCCCGAAGCTGGGGATGAGAGTAGTCACACAGTCACACTCACACCCGGGAGCCCTCCAAGCGTCCATCCGGCGGCTGCAGCCTCAATTGGCTCCGAGACGAACGTCAATACCGCGGCCGGGCGTCCGGTGAGGAGACGCGGGCGACCCACGGGTTGCAGAGGGCGAGGAGCTAGGGTCGCATCTCCGGGTTGAGCTCCAACCACCGCCCGTGCGGGGCTGCTGCAGCCGGCACTTGCCCCGCAGGGCAGGCTGCAGCCGCTGAAGCCCGGCGCTGCCTCGCGGGCTCCTCCAACGCCCGCCGGGAGCCTGGGGCGGGCTGATCTGCAGAGGGGCTGCAGGCGACGGCGCTGGGGCGGGGAAGGGGAGCCGGGAGAGGCAGACGAACCTGGGGCGCGCCGCCTCCCTCCCACCCGCCTCCCACCTCCCTGCCCTCCCCCAGCCCTTGCTCCCAGGCTCCAGTCCGCGGCGGGCTCCGGGGTCTGCGGCGGCTCGGGGCTCCAGACCAGCTTGCCCCTCGACCACCCGCGCCCTAGCCTCCCTCTTCTCGGGCCAGGGGAGCAGGCAAACATCTCCCGGAGCCCTCGGCAGCCGGGCGAGCTACCCGAACCCTGCCCGGGCCAGCAGTGCAGAGGACGATGGAGCTGGCGAGGCGTCGCCGCGGTCCCCAAGGCGCTTTTCCGTAGAGCGGATCACGCCGCCTTACCGTGGCTGCAGGCTGCTACCGCCGGGGAAGCCGGGAGGAGGGCGGCAGGGAGGCAAGGCGCCGCGCCGGTGGCTCCGCTCTCTCTCGGCGGCGCGGCTCCACTGCTCCGCGAGCCGGAACGGGGCGCCCAGGAAGGAGTAGGTCCGGGCTCTGCGCTCAGCTCCAGCGAGACCAACAATAGCTCCCGCGGGGAGCGGAGCCCCAGCGAGCCTCCAGCCGCGCGCGCACGCCCGGCTCCCGCTCCTGGCCGCTCCCGGCCGGCGTCCCTGCCAGCACTGCTGCCCCACATGAAACAGCTGCAATCCCGAGGCTTCTGGGGGGTTGAGGCGGGCGTGCGCGCGCGCGTGTGTGTGTGTGTGTGTGTGTGTGTTTAATAGCTTCCCTTCTCTTCTTCCCCTCCCTGCCTGCTCGCCTGCCTGCCTCCGTCCCCCACCCTCGCTCTGTTACACACAGAAAGAGAGGGCGAGCGAGAGAGAGAGAGAGAGACACACACACACGCACACGCACACGCAGGTTACATGAATGGGAGGCGGGAGCCAATCCTATGAGGCCGGCAAGCCGCGCGGCGCACGGGCGCTGGGAGCAGGGCTGCCCTCCGGCGCCGGGGGGCGCCACGCAGGTGATGGGCGCCTCTCCGGGGGCCACGCGCGGCCGCTCCCTCACCCCAGTCTCGGTTCCTCTCTCTCCTTCCCCCTTCCTCTCCGCCGCCTTCTCCATCTTCTCTCCTTTTACCTCCTTTGCTTTCTCGAGTTCTCCGAGTCTCTCAGTTCGGTATCTTTCTTGATCTCTTTCTTCTTTTACCCTCCTTGCTTGCTTTCTCTCCCCCTTTCTGAAACTTTCTCTTTTCCTTTCTGGACTTCCTTGTACTTCCTCTCCTCTTGCCTTTTGTTCTCTTTCCTCCTCCTTTGACATTCTCTCCAGGGTCCCCGTAGCAGGGTCTGGTCTCCTCTCCCTCCTCTTCGCTTTTCCCTGGGTCTCTCTGGGGCCCACGGCCTCCCTTCTGCCTGCCCGATGGATGTTACTCCACACCCCCCAACCCAACACTTTTCTAGGGACGGTCTCTTTCAAGTTGCTACTGCAGCACAATCAGAGGTAATTAAGAGCTAAGATCTTGCGTTCCTTCCTCAGGCATGCAAGATGCCCAAAGAAAGGCCCTCCTTCCTCGGACAACTTCCCCAAAACCATGGTAACAGCTACTGAGTCGTGATAACAATCACTTAAAAAATAGCAGTGATTGCAGTCCAAGAGATTTCTGTCCCTCGAATGTCTGGATCGTGATGGCAAGCACATTTCCAAGAGAAGGGCATTTTTATGTGATGAGAGTGGTAGTTTGACTGAGTGGCAACTTGGAAGGGCTTTGGGGAAGAGACTAGAGGAATTCCCACTCCAGCCCTGCTGCCTGCTGGCTGTAGGACTTAGTGCGAGCCATTTCCCTTTACCTGGCTTCAGTTTTCTCATCTATAAAATGGATGATACCGACTTCACCAGTTATGGTGAGGATTAAAAGAGAGAACAATGGAAAGAAAGCACTGGGTGTATATGAGACGCTTAATTTACGTTAGTTTCCTTCTTTAAGACAACTTCCTTCATGATCTTCTGCTACACTGTGTCTCTCTGATCTAAAGTAGTTAATGAAGGAGGAAATGTGACAATGCTAATTTCACATAAATGTGAAAGGAGGGGTAGGCTATTTTGAAAACTCTTCTGTGTGGTGAGGAGACTGTCTAGCCAGTTGCCATATGCTGATTATAAAGGCATCACAGATTATAAACGTGGGGTGCTGGAATGCCCCTTCAACATCTCATAACTAGGGCATCTCAGAAAGGCAGGGATGGGTTGGGGTGGGTGGGAAGTTTCCACACAATCTGTCCAATCTATTTTTAAAATCTTTATGATAAGTGTACAGTGACCAGTGACAAAGCCTCTGAGATTAACTAAAATGTTGAGTCTCTGCCTTTGAATAGCATTTATCAACTTTGTGTCCTCACTGCAGACATCAAATGCTGGGCATCAGCTGTGATTGGCAGTTAGATTTAGTCCTTCAACAAATATTTTTTGACCACCTACTTTGTGGCAGGTGCTGTGATAGGTCTCGGCATTCAGTGGTGAGGCAAACAGGCCTTGTTTTCCGAGCTTACAGTTCAGTAGGCATGTTTCATGAATATATACTGAGAAAATGAGACACATGTACCTGAAGGAGTAACATTGGTTTGGTGGACAACTTCTTTCATTACAGGAGATCCAAGACAGGGAGTAGAAGAAAGGGATCTTTGAGAGTGATAATTTTGCAAACCACTTTCAGTCTATGCATTTCATTTGACCAGTGAGAAAAATGAGACCCAGATGCTAAAAGTAGTGGGTAAAAGTAGGTTAAAGTATGTTGAGAAACAAAAAATATATATAGTTTCAAAGTATCTGCCCACATGATACTGATTAATTTCAAAGGAGAAAATAGTAGCTTTTCAATAGAAAACCTGAAAGACTTCATGTTGAGTGATTAAAATCAGTATTACCAGGAGTGTGACAAATAGACATCATGTGGCCCCTGATATAGTACACTGGAAGGGCACATCACTTCTGTGATATTCCTGGTAGACACGAATAACCTGAATCTAATCATGAAGGATGCCCAATGGAATTGTTGGGAGTAAGGGAAGATTTCCCATAGGAGGTGACATTCAAGCTGAGAATTTGTTGTTTTTTGTTTTGTTTTGAGACAGTTTCTCACTCTGTCACCCAGGCTGGAGTGCAGTGGTACCATCTTGGTTCACTGAAGCCTCAACATCCTGAGCTCAAGTGATCCTCCCACCTCAGCCTCTTGAGTAGCTGGGACCACAGGCACGTGACACCACACCACACCAAACTAATTTTGTTTGTTTGTTTTACAGATGAGGTCTCACTGTGTTGCCCAGGCTGGTCTCAACTACCATCAATCCTCTGGCCTAGGCCTCCCAGAGTGCTGGGATTACAGGTGTGAGCCACCATACCTGGCCTCAAGCTGAGTTTTGAAGGCAAGGAATTAGCTAGACCATGAAAAGAGGGGAGATGCTTTTTAGGTACAGGTAACAGTATAATGACATGGACAAAAGCATGAGATACTCATAGCAGAGTTGAACATATTGGGGGAGGGTCTTGGAGGAGTCTAGAGGAGTCCTAGAGTCTAGGATTGGATTTTGATAGGGCCTGAAGGAGGCTAAGGATCCAAACATCCTGAAAGTTCAGGTACTGGGGTAGAAGTAGGGTAGACAATTAATGAAGGTTTTTAAGAAGAGGAAGGATGTGATCTTAAATGTGTTTTTAAAAGATAATTTGGCAGCAGTGTAGAGAAATGGATTAACTGGAGTGACTTAGGAAGACTAGAGGCAGGAATAAGTAGGTCATTTAGGTAAATTAAGGCAGTTGCAGTGAAGCCAGATAAGGGAGGAGAGATTTGAGAGAGATTAAGGATGATTTTGGTTTCTGATTGGATGGGGTTAGCAAGGAGAAGCCCAAAGTGACACTCAGTTTTCAAGCTTGGATATCTCAATGAAAGGTGGTACTTACTCACTGCAATGTCAAGAGTATTCAGGAGGAAGTAGAATTCAGGGAGAATTTTAGAGGGGGAAAAAAAGATCAGTTGCTACCATGTTATAATCTAACTCTATAGCTAACCTGAGATTCTCCTATATGGCTGCTCTGTGCCATAGGAAACACTAGTTGTAAAATTCAGCCTAAGACCTCCAAATAGCCAGCACTATCTGTTTTTCTGTATTACCCAGAAAAACAGGAGATTGGATATAATGACAGTACATTATTGTAATAATGGGAAAAAAATGGAAGCAGCCTAAATGGTCAAATAAAATAAGTAAATTGGAGGATAGCTTTTGTTGGAATATTATGCAGCTACTCGAAAGTGTTTTGCAGTTTTCATGCCATAAAAAAGTTAGTATTGGCATATATAATATTTTAAAAGAGAATTCAAAATTATTAGCTACATAAAAACCCTCTTGCAGAAAAGTCTGAAAAAAATGCCAAATATTAACCGTGTTTTCCTCTGGTTGATGGGGTTATGAGTAATATGTATTTTCTTCTTTATACTTTTTCTGGTATTTTATAATCTTCCTACTGTAAACATTCATTATTCCATTATAAAAACTTTTAAAGCTGCCATTAAAAAAACACAAAGACATGGCTATGATCATTCCCCCCACCCCCCGACTTTATCCCTTTTCAATCCACCCTTTCCACTCCTCCTGAAGAGTAACTGCGTTTTGAGATTTATCTTTGAGAGTGAAATAAGGAGGCATTTAGCAAATCAGGGGAAATTCTTAGCTGGGCTAGAGAGGAGGAGAGGGCATTCTTATGGAGGCAGATACATTATGAGAGCTGTTGAAACTGTACATATTAAAGATGTTTGCATTGCCCTTATTGATTCTGTGATATGTTATAAGGAAAAGAAAACATACAGTGGGGTCAAGAAAATGTGAGTCTTTAAAGGGCAAGTTTTAATTAGCAAATGTATTTATTTGCAAAAAATCCTTCCCTTCAGAGTCCAGCAGTTACTAGAAAATTGTTTCAGGGAGTAAGTACTTCAAAGCAAGAAGACACTGAGGAGCAAGAGGCAATGCCTCATGCCTGTTGTCTGACACCACATCAAATATGCAAGTTGGTTACTTAGGATTTGGACACCTACTGATAAATGCCATCAAACTTCCATAATTAGAGGGTGAGAAAAGTGCCTGCCAGAGGATAGTCTCAGTCTTTGGAAAGGTTGCTGTAAATAGTTCCCTCGTAAGGTTCCATCTGCATCTCTGATTTTTCATCTCACAGAAATATTTACCCTGTGGGTAATTTCCCCAACCTAATAATAATAACACCTTACACAGCATGGTCCTTTCACCTTTTCAAAGGGCCTCCACATCTGTTGATAGACTCAATCCTTGTACCCACCCCTGCTGGAATCCTACTTCCAGTGTGAGCCAAGAGGAAGAGGGACCCAGAGAGGTTCAAACAAAGAGTCAGAGCAGGGGCTATAACTAAAAGAAGGAATAAAAGACATTCTTAGAGAGCCTTCTGTGTGGCGCCGGAGCTTCCACGGTGTGTTATCACATAGAATTGTTGTGATAACTAGAGAGGGAGAGTGAGCACACTGAGGCTTGTGAGGTTCTGGCTCAGCCAAATCAGAATCAGAATCCAGCTTTCCAGAACTCCCAAGCCACTTGCCTTTCTCAGCACAGCCCCATTTTTAAAAGCCACGAGGTGAGACTGGTGGTGATTTTCTGTCTGACTGACTCCATTTAATCCGTGAGCTGTCTTTCTGTGAGGTTTGTCTAACCTGTGAGTTGTCTTTCTGTCTTATAGGAATTAGAAGCTAGTGTTTGGGGATTTGGTGATAAACAATGACTTTTGGATTATCTCACAGAAAATAAGGGGAAAGCCTCTGCTTGGGTTCACCATACATACTCACTTTTAGGGAAATGATTAGAGTTTGTCCTCCATTTCACCCCTCATCCTGAAATGTTTAGCAAAATATTGGCACTTACAGGTTCTTAGTAAATATTTTTTCACCGAGTGAAGAAATGAATGCTAATAACAACAATAGCTAGCATGCATTGAGTGATGTGCCAGGGGATGAGCAAACAGCACTATCTTATTTAAATTGTAATGCTATACTTTGTGGTAGATAAAATTATTATCCCTAATCCATGGGTCAGAAAACTGAGAAGTTAAGCAAATTATACAGTCACATAACTAATAAATGGCAAGGCCAAAGTCCACCTTGGATTGCTCTTAGCTACCACACTGTGTTGGATGGATGGATGGATGGATGGATGGATGGATGGATGGACAGATACAATTAATAATACCAGCAGTGCACCAGGCGCGGTGGCTCAGGTCTATAATCCCAGCAGTTTGGGAGGTTGAGGTGGATCACCTGAGGTCAGGAGTTTGAGACCAACCCGACCAACATGGAGAAACACCATCTCTACTAAAAATACAAAATTAGCCAGGCGTGGTGGCCCATGCCTGTAATCCCAGCTACTCGGGAGGCTGAGGCAGGAGAATCTCTTGAACCTGGGAGGTGGAGGCTGTGGTGATCCGAGATTGTGCCGTTGCGCTACAGCCTGGGCAACAAGAGCGAAACTCCATCTCAAATAATAATAATAATAATAATAATAATAATAATAATAATAATAGCAGTGAAATGAGCTCTGCATGAACGGCAATGCATTTTATGGTATGGCTACTCTTGTCCGTTACTCTTCATGGTTGCACCCTGTTTATTTCCTTCATTGTATATTTTACAAGCTGCAGTTACTTGTTTCTGCATTCCTTTTACTTTTAACATCTGCCCAACTGCAATCAATGTAAGTTTCATAAGTGGAGTGACCAGGAGTGTCTTGTTCACTGTTGTGATCCTCAGCACCTAGCACAGTGCTTGCCACAAAATTAAGTGTTCAGTAAATATTTCTAAAATGAATGAATGAATGTGGGCTCCCATACTTCTTAAGCAGTGGAATGCCTGCAAGCATATATATATATATACCTATGCACTGTTGACAGGGGGTATTTTACACAAATTTACTCTATTTCCATGCCAATGGTATACTTTCTGCCTTTGAGGGCATATGGCTTGGGCAGTGGGGCTCAAATTCAGATGAGCCTGTAATGGTTCTGATGTCAGATTGTACTCCTCCACTGACATTTGCTCCCAGAGAGCAGGGAAAACACTGATCAGAAAACAGCAGCATCTGCTGTGGTCAAAGGTAACGAGATGGCAAAACTCCGTGGTGGAAGCATCCCCTGATTAGGTCAGGCCACACTCTCACAACAGAGAGGCACTGTATCAGCTGACATTGCTTGCATAATGTTTCTTTCTGACGGCTGGTCTCCTTAAAAAGAGCTCTCCTAAAGCATTCTCCTGCATGCTTAATGCCATGTAATACTCTCCAAAAGGGATGCGCCAATTTTTTGTCCTATATCTTCCCATCATTTGCCTAACAGACTTCCTTGCCACTCATGTGAATTTGCCTTTTTCATGCATCAGGTGACAGGTGCTAGTCTTCTGCAAAAGTAAATTACATCCATTTCTTAGTCTTGCAAGTCTGCAGCCTTCATTAGATCTGCATATTTGTCCAGAGGACCATGGGTGAGGTAATCAAGAATGAAACCGACAGAATAAACAAAAGAGCCTCCACTAAATGACCAAAGCCTCTGTGGGGTAATTCTAATGATGGTCATGTAAATGATGTGTCAGACACTGACCTAAAGCCTTACATATATTCATACATTTAATCCATACAACAACCCTATAAAATCAATTCTTTACTACTCCCAAATCAGACTGCAATTCGGTACTTCAAGGCCTTGTCAATCTGTAGGACAATTAGGACCTGTACCCTGTTCTGTGTTCCACATTATATTTTTCATGTATAATATATCTTGAAAATAGATGTATTTATCTCAATATAAATAGATGTATATACGTGTATAATATCTCAGAAATTGGTGTATTACTTTTTATACTTGCATACGTTTTAAAAGACATTTGACTTTTTCATCGATTCATAATGATTTTACATATTTATGGAGAACATGTGATATTTTGATACATGCATGCAATATGTGATGATCAAATCAGGGTATTTAGGATAATTCATCACCTCATTTATCATTTATTTGTGTTGAGAACATTTCAGATCTTCTCTTCTAGCTATTTTGAAATATAAACTCAATGGGCTGAGTGTGGGGGCTCATACCTGTAAGCCCAGCACTTTGGGAGACTGAGGAGGGTGGATCACTTGAGGCCAAGAGTTGAAGACCATCCTGACCAACATGGCAAAACCCAATCTCTACTAAAAATACAAAAATTAGCTGGGCGTGGTGGGTGCCTGTAGTCCCAGCTACTCAGGAGGCTGAGGCAGGAGAATCACTTGAGGGAGGTGGAGAATGCAGTGAGTTGAGATCATGCCACTGCACTCCAGTCTGGGCAACTAAGTGAGACTCAGTCTCAAAAAGAAAAGAAAAGAAAAGAAAAGAAAAGAAAAGAGAAGAGAAGAGAAGAGAAGAGAAGAGAAGAGAAGAGAAGAGAAGAGAAGAAAAGAAATCTACACAAAATTATGGTTTATTATAGCCACCCTATTGTGCTATGAAGCACTGGAATTTATTGCTTCTATCTAACTGTATGTTTGTATCCATTAACCAGCCTCTCTTCACCCCAACCTCCAATGCTTCCCAGACTCTAGTAACTATTGTTCTACTCTCTGCTCCCACGAGATCACTTTTTTAGCTCCTACATATGAATGAGAACATGAGACATTTGTCTTTCTGTGCCTGGTTTATTTTACTTAATATAATGATCTCCAGTTCCATCCACATTGCTGCTAAATGACAGGATTTCATTCTTTTTTATGACTGAATAGTACTCCATTTTGTATATATACCACATTTTCTTTACCTGTTCATCTGTGGATGGACACATAGGTTGATTTCATGTTTTGGCTATTGTGAATAGTGCTGCAATACACATGGGGGTGCAGGTATTCCTTTGATATGCTGATTTTTCTTTTGATAAATACCCAGTAGTGGGACTGCTGGATTATATGGTAGCTCTATTTTTAGTTTTGTTGAGAAACCTCCACACTGTTGTTAAAGCAAACTAAATATGGTCTGAGAAGGGCTCCATACTTCTATATTTGAGTCCTCGTGGACAAATGTAACTTAAGAGGTAGACAAGATCGAAAGCCTAACTTAGGAGTACATGCCTATAACAATAGCTGAGTCCCAGCAGTCACACTTCAACCACTCATACACGGCTGAATGTACAAACTGTGTTCAAATAAGACAAACTCCAAACTGTAACCAATCCAGCTGTTTCTGCACCTCACTTCCGATTTCTGTACGTCACTTCCCTTTTTTTGGTCTATAAATTTGTTCTGACCATGAGGCACCTATGGAGTCTCTCTGAATCTGCTGTGATTCTGGGGCCTGCCCGATTTGCAAATTATTCATTGCTCAATTAAACTCCTTTAAATTTAAAGTTTTTGTTTTAACACTGTTTTTCATAATGGCTACGCTAAGTTGCATACCATTTTATTATATAGACATAGTGTATGAATTTAATCAGAGAGATCACAGCGATTCTGATATATTTACTTAAATAAATCTCAAGCAAGTAAACTAAGGTAAGACACATAGTAGCTGCTCACAAAAGTTAAATTACATTATTGCTGTCAAATCTGTTGACTATTAAAGTAACCCAGAGGAAACTGAAGTTTCAAATCAGTTTCACAAGGTATACATTTTAATTGATGTATTGAGGCAACTGACAAACCATTGGGAGAGGGCTATAGTATATATTTCAAAATGTTCACACTGAATGTAAAAAAGGAAAATATGAAAAGAAGAAAACATAGGTGATAATCTACATGATTTTGGATGTGAAGAAGGAAGACCTTTTATTTTTTTTATTTATTTTTATTTATTTTTTTGAGACGGAGTCTCGCTCTGTCGCCCAGGCTGCAGTGCAGTGGCCGGATCTCAGCTCACTGCAAGCTCTGCCTCCCGGGTTCACGCCATTCTCCTGCCTCAGCCTCCCGAGTAGCTGGGACTACAGGCGCCTGCCACCTCGCCCGGCTAGTTTTTTGTATTTTTTAGTAGAGACAGGGTTTCACCATGTTAGCCAGGATGGTCTCGATCTCCTGACCTCGTGATCCGCCCGTCTCGGCCTCCCAAAGTGCTGGGATTACAGGCTTGAGCCACCACGCCCGGCCAGGAAGACCTTTTAAAATGTAAGATGATAAAGAAGATATTGTAAAGAAAAATGTCAGTATGTAAAAAAATAAAATGTTTGTATATTTTAAAACCGAGATAAAATCAAAAGAACAAAATTCTGGGGGAAGTATTTGAAACATACATGAAAATGTGTGTTTTCTTATTGTATATTCTTAATATACAATGAGGTCTTATGAATGTATAAGAAAAAGACATTTCAATAAAAAAGTGCACAAACAAATTGCCATCTCTACTAAAAATAGAAAAATTACACAGGCATGGTGGCGGGTGCCTATAATCCCAGCTACCAAGGAGGCTGAGGCAGGAGAATTGCCTGCAGGAGGCGATGGTTGCAGTGAGCCAAGAGCGCACCACTGCACTCCAGCCTGGGCGACTGAGTGAGACTCTGTCTTCAAAAAAAAAATTAAAATTAAAATTAAAAAAAAGCACAGCTAGGCATAAAACATATATTTAAATCATTAATAACTCCAAGAAAGGCAAGAAACAAAAACACTGAGTTGTTCTGTTTTGTTTTTGCTTATCAAATGAGAAAACTATAAAAGAAGAATAACATATACAGAGAATAGTTAACTCTACTTATACTGCCAATGGATGTATATTGGTACAACCTTTCCAAAAACTAATATGGCAATATATACTCAAAACCTTTTATTGTGTGGAGCTTTTGACCTAGGAATCTATGTCTACATTTAATGAAGTTAATTCAAGGAAAACAATTATGGGTGGACCCCCCCAAAATTATATAAAGGGGTTTCATCAGTGTTAGCAATAGAGGCCAATTGGGAACAATTTAAATGTCAAGAAACTACTAAATGATCAAATGTATTATGGTACACCATTGTATGATGAAATATTGTACAACCATTATAGATCATGTTATAGAAGAATTTTTAATGAATCTGGAAAGTAGTCACAATATTTTTGTGACCTTTCTTTAATGTATTATGAAAATTTCCCCAAAATAAAAAAACCATAAATTGATTACAGCAATTATTTAGCTTCAATTATTATCAATTCATGTCCAATCTTGTTTTATGTACACCCTTCTCTACCCCCATTATTTTGAAGGATTGTTTCATAAATCTCTCTATTTTTAGTTTGTTTGCATCAGGATCCAAATAAACTCCATGTGCTACAATTGGTTGACTTATCTCCTAAGTCTCTTTGGGTTTTCAGCCATCTATTCTTTTCCCTGCTCGCACATTACTTTTAAAGAGATTGGGTGGTTTGTCCTGTAGAGTTTCCCGCAATCCAGGTTATTGATTGCAGCCTTCTGGTGTGGTTTAACATGTTCTTCTATGTCTTATATTTCCTGTAAACTTGTAATTTATTCTAGAGGCTCAATCCAATTCAGAGTTAATTTTTTTTACAAGACTGCTTTATAGATTGTACTGTGTACTTTCACAAGTCTTTGTATTGTTAGCAGCCTTTGATGCTCATTTACTAAATTCATCATCTCACTAGAGTTTGCAAACTGATGATATTCTATCATTGCTTCCTTACTTTTAACATGAATACTTCAATAAAAAGAAACTTCCTCTTGTGAACTATTTGGTTACCCAAAAAGACAGGATAAATGTTTGATTTTTTTTCATTTTATTTGCCAGATTTCCAAAGAATGAGTAGGTTCCTTAGAATCTTCCAGAGGCAAGCAATGTGTGTGTGTGTGTGTGTGTGTGTGTGTGTGTGTGTGTGTATGTGTTCCTATTTTATGAATCAGTAATGAGCTCATGTATTTAAATATGTTTAATATATTTTCATTTATATATTGATGTCCAAATTGTCCCACCTTTGGTCTGTGGTGAACATCTTCATATTAATTCTCAAGTGTTTGATAGCCTTCTTTCTTTCTGGAATAAAAGATGTTCTAGGCTCATCTTATATCTTTCCTAAGCAAGACTTGAAATTGTCCAGGACTGCCTCCTTTCTTTTTAAATGGGAAATGGTTTTCAGAAACCACAGTCTTGTTACTAGGAGTTGCTCATCGCCACTGGGTTGGTATTGTTTCTAGCCTTTTTCTATTGGAATGGCTAGGATATATGTAATCTTTTGAAAAGAAAATTTGCTATGAGTTTATACCAAACTTATAACTCAGTTTTTACTTAACCTATCAGTCTTCTATCTGTCGCTCCTTTCTTCCATTACAAATAATAAATGATGCTGTAGAAAAATATGTAATTTGGGGAAATAGCCATAATATACATTTCAGTGGAAAATAATCATATATATATACCAAATATATAATACCAGTAGTTATTTCTTAATAAGATTAAAATGAATTTTTAGTTTCTTTTTTCTTTTTTTTTGCTTTAGTATTTAAACATTTCCATAAGGAATTCATTTTATTTTTGCTATAAGAAAAAATTTGCTAAAAAAACAAAAATAAGCCAGATGGCATAAATTATAATATAGTAAACTGTCTGCCAATCTTATACGTGGGTAGAATAATGATAATTCATTACATCTCTGGAGTGCTTTATAATTTACAAAGCGTTTTACATCTATTATCTTTCATGATCATCACAACAGCATTGTGAGGAAGATCGAATAGAAATATTGCTTTATAGATAAGAAAATTGAGGCTTGAAAGGATCACATATGATGGAATCAAGGTTAGAACTCGGGGCTCCTGATTTGGTTAGTGTTCTCTCTCTATCTCTAGATGATTGTTACTATGTTTTCTCTCATTTTTCAGGAAGACAAGAAGACCCTGTAATGTTCTGCCTACTATTTCCAATGCTATCCTTAGAGCCCTCTTTCTTCAGCATAAGACTTAGAGGCCCAAAATGCCAGTACTTCTTTTTCAACTTTATTTTTGTCAAAGTTATTCATTAACATAATTTTAAAAGCTAAATATCCCACAAGGAATTTAATGCAAAACAGAGTCCACTGACCTACAATTCACCATCCAACTACACCTAATATTCCCTCTCCCCTGAGGCAACCATTGTCACTATTTGAGCTGTTTCTTCTAATTTTTATTTCCATATTTCTAAATATTCTGCTTCTACTATATTCTTGATTCTTTAATTGTTAGAAACTATCAGTATACTTCCTACTATTGAAGATGATCATTTAACTTTTTCCTCTTTATCGATACTTCCGTTTTCCCTATATCTTCAATGCACTTATATCAGAATTTTTATGTTAGTATTGTCATTATTATGAGTGCGTAATTATTACTCTCAACTAAGCCATGTAGTGTACTATTATGTACTATATTGTTTTAATTTTTATTTTCTCTTGAGTTAATAATTGCCTCTTTTTCTTTCATATTTGCTTAGTGCTTTAGGTACTTGTTGCTATTTCATCCCCAAACTACCAAATTATAAATATTCTCTCAGTACATTCTAGTGTATCAGTCTATCCCTTTCCCTCCCCTCCCCTTCCCTTTCTCATAGACATTTTATTTCCTTTTGTCTAAACTTTTCCCAGTGTGGGCTCCTTACTTGCTAGGACTGCTGCATAGTTCTTGTTTTAGGATCCCTTGCCACCATATTCCTAGGGATTTTATTGGATCTCTCTCTTGTATTTATACATTTTGTTTCCAGGATCCTGTATCTTCCTCTTTGTTTTTTTCCTCTGTATGCTGAGAACAAGTGTATGGAAGGTAACGTTTTTGAGACCTGCTTTGGCTGGATATAGAATTCTAGATTGAAAGTACATTCTTTAGTATTTTAATGACCTTGATGGTTTTATTGTCCTCTTGCTTTCAGCGTGGCTTATTAAGAAGACTGACGGAATTTTGTCTCTTTCTCCACTTTGGGTGGCCTTTTTATTTTTCCTGCTCTCTGCAAGTTTTTAGGATGGTCTCCTTTTCCCAGGGTTCAAAATTATATGAGGATTGGTGTGGGTCTTCTTTCATCCAATGTGCTGAACAGTGGCTGAGTTCTTCTACTCTAGAAACTCTGAGAAATTTATTTATTTCATTGATAATTTATTTGTTCTCTAGTTCCAAAGTCATCTTATTCAGATATTGAATAAGATATTGAACCTCTCAGACGGTTTCTAATTTTTTAATCTTCTCTTTCCTATTTTCCACATTTTTGTCTCTTTGTTTTACTTTTGGGAGATTTTCTCAGCTTTGCCTACCAATCCTTCTGTTGACATTTTTATTTCTGCTGTCATATTTTTAATTTTCAGAAGCTTGTTTTAGTTTTTTGTTTTGTTTATGAAATGAGGTCTTGCTCTGTTGCCCAGGCTAGAGCGCAGTGGTGTGGTCACAGTTCACTGCAGCCTCGACCTTCCTAGCTCAAGTGATTCCCCCCTCCTCAGCTTCCTGAGGAGCTGAGACTGTCACCATTGGGAGATAGTCTCACCATTTCTATACAGATTTCATTTACTTCTCCTGTTCCTTTTTTTTTTTTTAGCACAGTGTATCTACCTTTAGCTGAGCTGTTTTCCAGAAGTCCAGACTTCCTCAGGCTCACTTACTATAGTCAGTAAATCTCCAGTCCTCTCCTTGGGGGTTGACAGTGCAGGCACTCAGGAAAACAAACCAGAGAACAGAACCTTAAGACGAACAACAAATTTTCCTTTTTTCCAACCCCACCCAGGCCCCTACTTTCAGAAATGCCTGAGGCTTCCCATTTCTGAGGTTTCCTTGTGCTCTGAAATGAAAATCAGATCCCTTCTGGATGTTTTCCACTGATAGCTTAGGTTTCACTTTCTCATGTCTGCCTGTCAATTATTTCTTGTCCATCTGCTTTATAGTTCCAAACTGCTATTGTCTTCTCTTTGGTTCTTTTTTCCTTTGTAGTTTTCTGCTTTGTTATCATTTCTCTGTCATTTTAGTAGGTGTTAGGGAAAGAACAGAGGTGGAAGTGTGTTTCTTCCTCTGTGTGTAACTGAAGTTCAAACTCTTCTTCCAGGCCAGTGTTTTAAGAGGTGTTCAAACCACACAAGGGTCTTGAGCTCTTTCTCTCTCTGAGAAGCACTGTGGCTCCACTGTTTACAGGATTATAGATGAATCCTGGAACCAGAGTGCCATCATCTTTAAAATACAGATAATAACATCTGCCTAACTGGTTATCGTAAGGGTAACTGGGATGATGTTTGATCTGTAGTTTTAGATTCTAATAATTTGAAGAATATCAATAAAAAGCAGCTATGTTGTTTTTAATATTATAATTACTGGCAGACTATGTTAGGGGTGGACAGCTCATTGAGTTACTAAGGGAGGTGGTAAGGCAATAGTAGGGAACTAGACAATCCTCTTCTACAAATGCTTTGGTAACAAGTCCTGGATTGTAGAAAGTAATAATTGATGATAGTAGCTAATATTTACTAAGCGCTTATTATACCTCAATTAGTGTGCTTTACAGGTTATCTCAAGCATCACAACAACGTGATAAATAAACACCATTATTATCTTCATGTTAGAAATGAGCAAATTGAGGTGTGGTGATGTTAAATCACTTGGTCAATATCACACAACAAAGATGTGGCAGATCTTAGATTAGAACCCACAGTTTGCTTTAGAGCTGTTACTCCTAATACTAACACCAGAGCTTCTCAAATCTTAACATCATCACGAATCACCAGGGGATCTTGTTATGCAGCACAGCTCTGGCTCAGTAGCTCTTGTGTGGGGCTGTGATTCTGCATTTCTAACAAGCTCCCAGGTGATGCTGATGCTGCTGGTCCCAGGACCACAATTTGAGTAGTGCCCAGACTGTGCTCTCTATGTTGGCCACATCGTATGGAACCTAATTTTTCCCAGGTACAAATGGGACCACAAGAACAGTGATGGTACCCATCACACTGTCGTCCTGCCCTACGTGCAAAATGTGCATAAACAGAACCCCAGAAATCATTTCTCCTACTGCACACTCTCCTCAGGAGCCCTGGCGTGTCTCACATACTTTTAGCCTTCTCTACGGCTTGGCTGCAAGATACTCACTACTTTCCACCACCTTTGAAGTCAAAGGTATACCCTCACTGTTACCTGCTTCTGCGGCCTTCTCTGAGCACACCATGCCTGGAGTTTTAACTCTGGGTATTCTGAAATATGCAAGGGCCTTAAGGTGTAGAAAGACATTGAGTTTCTTTCCTCCAGCCCTCAGCAGAGTTGTGCTGTGTTCACTGCAAAAAACAAGAAGACCCTCTTCCACTCAGGGCTGCCTGGGCCCCAAGCAGCATTACTTGTGCTCTGGTTCTCTCAGGTTCCCTTGTGAACACAGCGCTGTCAGCTGCTGCCTGTAGCCTTACTGTCCTGGGAAAATATGCTGTTGTCCTGCCTCCCTTTTTCTCTCACTAGCTGAAAAAATGCTGTCGTCCTGCCTCCCTTTTTCTCTCATTAGCCTCTGCTTCAGCTCTCTTAGAATTAACCACCCTGAAAGCACGTCAACTCAGGCCAGCTTCCAACTTGTGGGGGAAGGGTGAATCTCAGCTTAGGCTCAACTAGAACCATACTCTGGTATGACACAAGGCATAGTAAAGAAGACATTGGAGAGGCACTTCAAAGATTCAGAGTTCATAATGAGGCAAGGGAAAGCACTGGAATAAAGCTGAGTCTGAGGTGGGAGACCCCCTTCTGCCCCAACTTAGCTGTGTGACCTTGAGCATTTTAGCAGCCCTCTCTGATTGTTCCAAAACTATAAGGAGAAAGAGGCTCTAGATGACCTTCAGTGTGTACCTTCCCATTCTATATGATATTCTGTTATCTTCTAGTAGCACCTAGTGATTTAGATACGTCTATAAGAAATTGTTCCTACTTGCCAAGCATTTGTTCTACTAAATAGAAATTAGAGCAGTGCTAAATAGAGAGTTCAAATGTAAAGCCAGGTCGGGCACGGTGACTCATACCTGTAATTCCAGCACTTTGGGAGGCTGAGGTGGCGGGTCACCTGAGGTCAGGAGTTCAAAACCAGCCTGGCCAACATGGTGAAATCCCATCTCTACAAAATACAAAATTAGCCAGGCATGATGGCAGGTGCCTGTAATCCCAGCTACTCGGGAGGCTAAGGTGGGAGAATTGCTTGAACCCGGGAGGCAGAGGTTGTAGTGAGCCCAGATCATACCATTGCACTCCAACCTGGGTAACAGAGTGAGAGTCTGTCTCACAAAAATAAATAAATAAATAAATAAATAAATAAATAAATAAATAAAAAAAAAAAAAATAAAATTAGNGTTCCAAAACTATAAGGAGAAAGAGGCTCTAGATGACCTTCAGTGTGTACCTTCCCATTCTATATGATATTCTGTTATCTTCTAGTAGCACCTAGTGATTTAGATACGTCTATAAGAAATTGTTCCTACTTGCCAAGCATTTGTTCTACTAAATAGAAATTAGAGCAGTGCTAAATAGAGAGTTCAAATGTAAAGCCAGGTCGGGCACGGTGACTCATACCTGTAATTCCAGCACTTTGGGAGGCTGAGGTGGCGGGTCACCTGAGGTCAGGAGTTCAAAACCAGCCTGGCCAACATGGTGAAATCCCATCTCTACAAAAATACAAAAATTAGCCAGGCATGATGGCAGGTGCCTGTAATCCCAGCTACTCGGGAGGCTAAGGTGGGAGAATTGCTTGAACCCGGGAGGCAGAGGTTGTAGTGAGCCCAGATCATACCATTGCACTCCAACCTGGGTAACAGAGTGAGAGTCTGTCTCACAAAAAAATAAATAAATAAATAAATAAATAAATAAATAAAATAAAATAAAATAAAATTAGCCAGGCATGGTGGCACACACCTGTAATCCCAGCTACATGGGAGGCTAAGGCACAAGAATTGCTTGAACCCAGGAAGTGGAGGCTGCAGTGAGTTGAGATCATGCCTCTGTAACTCCAGCCTGGGCAACAGAGCAAGACTCTGTCTCAAAATAATAATAATAAATTCATTAATTAAAAATAAATGAAATGTAAAGCCAAATAGCTTAGGCTCCCCC
This sequence comes from Rhinopithecus bieti, assembly GCF_001698545.2. Lineage (NCBI taxonomy): Eukaryota > Metazoa > Chordata > Mammalia > Primates > Cercopithecidae > Rhinopithecus > Rhinopithecus bieti. The sequence goes on along the minus strand of NW_016812346.1, from coordinate 725,580 downwards.
ATCACTAGCTCTGTAATCTTACTTAAAAGTCACCCTTCCTCTCAACTCTTTAGTTTTCTCACCGTAAAGTTAAGGGGTTCTACCAACTGAATTCATTGTAATAAAGGCTTCAAACTGGAGGCTCTTGGGCTTCTTTCAGTCTGCACACATGTTTTGCTTAATCCATTGAGTATTTTAAAATTTTTCAATCAGTTACTAACATTTAAAATTAGGAGTTTTACATAAAATCTGGTTTTCTGACTTTTCTTGAAAGATCAGAAAATCTAGGTGACATGGGTCAACCATTGCTGCAAAGCCACTATTGGCTGAACTGCACTGCAGACATCTTTTTAAAAAGGGGGATGTGCCCTCTGCACTGTCGCAGCTCCTACTGGTTCCACATTACTCATTTATATTACTCAAGTCCTATAAGTATTTGAGTTTGTGATCCCTGGACAGCCATCATACTTACGAGCTGTGTAATATCAGGGGAGTACTTATCCTTTTTAAGACTCAGTATCCAAATTATAGAATGGGAATAATAAAATGTTCGCCTCATTGCATGGGGTGTATTAATGAGACAGAGCAGTGATCAGCAGACTTTTCTGTAAAAAAAGAGAAAGTAAATATAGGCTTTGCAGGCCATATAAGATCTGTGTTACATATTCTTTTTGTATCTATTACTTCTCTTCTCTCTTTTTTTAAGCAGTCTTCTAAAAATGTGAACATTCTTAGTTCTCAAGCTGTACAAGAATAGGCTGCAGGTAGATTTGGCCCATGGGTCATAGTTTGCTAACCCCCTAAAATAAAGTATTTGGAGCACATACAATAATGGCTGGCATGCAGTGAATATCAATAAATGTTAATTCTCATTATTTCAGTATCAGGTCTCTCATCTTACTCTCAGACATGAGTGGACTCCGCAGTGCCCATCAGAACTCTCCACTGCCATTTCAGTTCTCTTCTGACAATGCAGAGGGGGACAGCATTTTGTCTGCTGAGACATGTTCTTCTAAATAGAAAGTGCTGCATGGTACATAAAGAGCTCCAAAGCAGCACAACAAATACAGTGCAACTGTGTCATCACCATGAAATCAAAACCAATGTTTAAGCCATTTGCTAAACCACATCCCCATTCCAGTTATTCTGTCTGAAACATTACCAAACAATCACAACTGGACGGAGAGCTGGAGGTCCTGAAAAATCTGATTATAGGTTTTCTGTTCTCATCACTTTCCTCCTTTGTTTTGATCCTTTAACTCTCCTCCTCCCTAAACACCTTGTGCTGTATTATTTATTATTTAACTTGAATGCCAGGGATGCAGCTTGAGATGAAAGGCACTTGACAAAATAAAAGTGCATTGTGTTGTAGGACTCTCATACATGCAGCTTGGCATAATTAAAATAAGAGAGATATGATATTGTTTGCTCATTCAAAGAATGTGATGACTAAATCTAAAGAAATGTCAGTTTTCTATGGTATCCAAGAAACCCAAGGAGAACATGCATTTAAATAAAAGAGCCAAGGAGCACATCAAGAGATTGTCCAAAAGATACACGTACTTGTTTTTCTCTTACTGATAATTCACTAAGAAATGGAACAAAATCATATACGGGTGATAAGCCAAGTTCCTAGAATGGCGTTGATCCAAGTTTCCTGGATCTGGGCCCTGTGCGTCATGGTTATGAGGATTCACCACAATTGCAGTAATTTAGCAAATACTATATGAGCACCTACTGTGTGCCAAACCCTGCGCTAAGTGCTAGAAATGGAGGGATGAGTAAATTGAGGGTCTCATGTTAAGCACATCATTCCAATCTAAACAAAGTATTAATTAGTGGTATGATTGCAAGAGCCAACACTTGTTAAGCATATACTCATGCCCAGCATTGTTTTAGTGCTTTTTAGTTGATGAATTTATTTAGTCCTCTCAACATTCTTAAGGGTTATATGCTATTATAAATTTCCATTTTGCAGATGGGGAAGTGGAGGCCAGAGGTGAATTTAATTATTTAAGGCCACACAGCCAGTAAGTGGAAGAGCTAAGCCTGACTTCAGGGACAAATCCCTTAAAAGGCACTAAACAGCCGCTTAATAAAAGGGCTTGAATCATGTTCTGGGAATACAGTGCAGCAAAGACCCTAATTCTGCTTTGGGGGTCAGGGAACACATGGGACAACATGTTTGTCTCCAAGATTCCTTTCACAGGGAAACCGAGCCAGACATTCTAGGCAGAGAAGGAGCATATGTCCAGAAAATGGTATTTGTAACAGCCTCAGAAAGAGAGAATATTTAATTTTGACTGTTACACTTGCTTTTAAAGAAAATAACATTCAGCATTGCCAGTAGGTTCTTATTCAATATTAGTCTTCCCTGCAGTTCCACAAACTTCAGGAGGGCAGGTGCCTGTCTTATTGACTACTGTGTGTTTAATGCCTAGCACATGCTTAATAAATAAATTTTGAGACACATGAACAAATCTAGTCAAGGTAGAACAGCAGGATAACGATGAATCTAATATTATCCGCCATGGACAAGGGTTAATGCTCAGCTTTATTTGATACCCGTATTAGCATTTTAAAATTCTAATTTCACACTGCTCTTTACTAGACATGACCATCGTATTCCTAAAAGGCTTTAAAAGCATAATATTGTAAAAACTCCCATTACTATATGTATCAATAACATTTTGTATATGTATCTGAAGTAATTATCCTATGCACAGAATTCTAAGCAGAATGCTGTACTTAACCCATGATAGCCATTAATTAGATAAAATGAAATGATGTTACAGTTGCTTGCAGCACATTTTAAAGTGAAAACCCATGTGTGACAATAAATGAATGTTCTTTTTATCTCCTGTAGAAGAAAACCAGTGGCTATTGTAGAGACCTCCCAAACATGCTTTCCCCTAGTGAAGCTGACAGAGCCATCTAAAGAAAAGAACCATTTTGACTTTGCTTTAGTTAGATCAACAAATATGTCTAAGGCTGGGGGTAAAGGGGGAAAAAAATGGGATCTATTTGCCAGAGCGTAGAGCTGGAGGAGGTTTGGCGATTTGATTATTTCCTCTTAAGATGTCTTTGCAAGTATCAAATTGAGAACAGCATCTATTTAGAAGGCTTGTCATAGATACTGTTAAGTGCAGGGGCAGGGCTTAGTAATTTTTTTCTACCAATAAATATTTTTATTAGAAAATTATTGTAGTAGAATGATTCAGGGGTTTAAAACAGGTATTTGAATTTTCCATAAAATAATTTCCCAAGACTGGGCCACGGAGAATTGTTTACCTACAACCACGCAAAATAACGCATGATTATAATTCCTAACTATCTAGAGTAAGCCAGAGTACTGAAATCCAAGAGCAGTGTTCATTTTTGCCTCCAGTGGGCGCTACGCTCATAAATGAAGGCAGCCAGTTCTGACACCTACTCTGTGTTGGGCTTCCTCTGGCAACAGTTGAACTTTCAGGTTGTTAAATGTATTCATGAATGAAGGAAAGAGGAGAGCTTTGTGTTAACCTGACCTGAGTTCCACTTCTGGCTGTACTATTTAGTAGCTGTATGTCTGGGCAAATCATGAGGCTGGCATGGAACAGTATTCCCTCTCCTCTCTGATTACATTTCCAAATCTGAGTGTGGAAAAGAAATGACAGAAACAGCCATTGAGAGATAAAACAAGTAATAACTTGCCTAATCCTGAATTGGAGAGATTTACAGTTGGAAACAACATATTACCTGGCCCTGCCCTGAGTTCTGAGACAATACGTAACATCAAAATCATCATATGTATATGTGTGTGTGTGTATGTGTGTGTGTGTGTATATATATATACATACACATACATATATATATATATACATATTGTTTTTTGAGACGGAGTCTCACTCAGTCGCCCAGGCTGGAGTGCAGTGGCGCAATCTCGGCTCACTGTAAGCTCCGCTTCCCGGGTTCACGCCATTCTCCTGCCTCAGCCTCCCGAGTAGCTGGGACTACAGGCACCCGCCACCATGCCCAGCTAATTTTTTGTATTTTTAGT
>NW_016812346.1:699127-718682 GCF_001698545.2 Rhinopithecus bieti | reverse complement strand
TATATATATATATATATATATTTCATTCCACAAATATTTGTGGTGCTGTGGTGTATTTACAACACATCAATGACTGTGCTAAGGAATGAGGATTCATGTAGAGTGAATGTAGACATGGTCCCTTTGGAGTGGTTCACAGTTAGCAGATTCTTTCGTATGCATATCTCAGCAATGTGAAATAGGAGTTGTTGATGACCCAATATTACAGATGACAAAATAGAAGCCAAGAGTCAGAAAATCTGAATGTAACACAAGAAATTGGAATCAAGAGTAACTCTCAGAAAGTCTGGCTCTAAAGCTAGTGTTCTCTGCACTGTACTTGTGGACTCTCCATTTTATATCAACAACAGCATAGATATCTGTTTAGTGTTGGACAGGTGGCAAAGTGCTTTTTGCTGACTCAATTTCATCTAATTCTGTGATGTAGATATTTTTACTATTATCTCCACAATTCATTGATATATGTATCATTGAGACCCAGAGGGATGTGGTGGCTGGTCCAAGATCACTCAAGTAGCTAAAGTCAGAGCAGAGACTAGATTCCAGTGTTTCTGATGCCAAACTCTGTCCACCACACGTGGACTCCCAGTTTAAATATTTCTAAATTCAGAATCTTTGAGCCTTATTTTCATGGTCTAGGATTATTTCCATGACCTATGTAAATTATAATTAAATCCATGCCAATAGGCCGTTTTGTGGCAAAACCTCAATAAGCAGTGAGCTGAGGCCTGCAGGCTTGCAAAATTATTTATGGTGAACTCCGATGGCTGCTATTACTCAATCTATATGTGCTGCAGCAAAGTGTTTACTCCTCTATGCAAGCTGACTACTCAACTACATTTTCTTCATTCCCCTCAGCAAAATTGGGGAACCCAGCCTCTAGCATATGGAAGCATTTCTATGCTGCTAGATTTTCTGATGAGGGTGGGATAGGGATGGTGGAAGTATGATTTGCAACGATGTGTTGGAAGAAACATATATTTCCGAGTGAGGCTGATTGGACTAGGTTCCATGTGACAAAAGTTGTCTCCAGAAAAGATGTTTTTTCTTCCACTTTACCCCCACTTCACCATTTGTTAAAATCAGTGATTTCTGAATCTGTCTTAACACTTGTGAGAACACAAAATCCAGAAGATCGGGCTTTTTTTTTTTTTTTTTTCCTATAATGCTGAACCTTTCTGGTGGGCTCAGGTTTCTGCAAACTGCTCCCAAAGGAGCAGACAAGGAGCTGAGCACTTCCTTCAGGTGTTCGTGACCACACTAAAGATTTTTTAAAGTAAATTAAATTACTAAATGTGTAAGCACTGTGTGAATAGATGGCACTTTTAAACTTAGTATGCCTAACATGTTAATTTTATGAGTAAACCTATACATAATACATTATTCTATTCTCAGATGAACAAAGGGCTGCTCCAGCTGCCAAGGGCGTGGAAACAATGTGACATATATCTTTAGTGTTCTAAGAAATATCCTTTTTTTTCTCCTTGAAATGATACTTTTCCCTTTATTTAGACTCAAATTTGTTTGTGGCGCTGGTCTACTGCATCAGGTAAAGACCTGTCAACCACATAGGAGCTTTCTCTACCTCGTTTTCTATTTAGAAATGGATGGAAACATAAAGAAACTAAAGGCTTCTGCATGACTTTGAAGGACACATGGATAATTTGAAACCAGAGTATTTGATGTGTGCCAAGGACCCTATCCCCTGCTTTGTCGTTTTAACAATGCCTTAAGTGTAAGTGCGTTTGTGGCTCTCTTCTCAAGGATCTCTCACAGACATCCTCTCCTTTGTTCCTCCCAGCATCCCTGGATGTCTGTCTTCAGGGATTGTTATTATCCCTGTTTTCGAATGACAAAACTCAGGATCCGAGAGATTATATAACTTCTTGTAGGTTACACACAGAGTGAGCGGGTGGAGTTCAAGTCTCGGCTTTTCACAGCCTCCTCGCCCACTTGCTGTAGGCATGTGGGTATCCAGGGTGCTCTTCCCAGGACTAGGGTGAGGAGCACTGGAAGTCGGGGGACAGAGACTTCCTGGGCACCCTGGCTCCTGCATTAATAGAGCAAGGGGGCTGACCTGAGTACCATCCCTACGGCTTCCTTCTTTGATACTCTGCAGGTTTTGTACTTTCAAGGATCTAAACCTTGAGGCAGTGACTCAAAAGGTCTTGGATTGGATGTTTAAATGTATGTACTGCCTTTCACATGTGTCATGCAAATCAAATTCATAAATACTTAGAGGTAATAATACTATTTCTTAAAGTACTCAAAAGGAGGTGGGGGGATTGAAATTTTACTTAGATCTGACATAGCCATTGAGATATTCACATTCATATGTTTTTCCCCAATAACTGAACTCCCGATGGCAAAGTTGTTGGATTTGGTGCCATTGTACTCCCTTCCTGCTACCATCTCCACACCCTCTTTTTTCTGTCTCAGGAACTAGCACAGTGCCTGGTGCCTAGCTAGCTACTCAATAAAGAGCTGGTTTAGCTTTGCCATTATTTTATTCTTATTTAATTCTACCTAATATATAAAGCCACAGAGATTTTTGAACATAAGTTTAAAGAAGTGATAATAAATGCCTCCCAAAATAAAGTAACTCTTTATAGAAACTTATTGAATCAGTATTATCACATGTGCAAGCTATACTCAGATAATATGCAAGTCAATTAAAAACAGGGCCACCTTCTAAGAAGGTTTGAAGAGTTTCCAATGTGAAGGGCACTGAATACTGTGTGTGAAGGCATGCCTGATTTTCCAGGACACTTCTTTTTTTCCTGTAATTTTACTTTTTTCAATTATTTTATTAAATGTACAACCAGATATAATTCTACCTTTAAACCATTGTTAGATTTTTCATATAAGTTCATCAATGTGAAGCAAACAAATCCTTTTTCAGGCCAAAATCAGGTCTCTTGATTTTTATCTTGGAGAAACTAAGTCCCTGTAGCTTGGTGGCATATGAGAACCCTCTTGGGTGGACTGGCAAACACAATCCTCTTGTTTTTTAACCTAGGACCCACAAGACACTCTCAAATCAATTAGTTTTCAAAGCACCCATGCATTGAGAGTACGCTATGTGAGGCATTGTACTGTTTGCAGTAACCACGAAGGCTGACTCTGACTGTCTCCATTTTATAGGCAAGGAAACTAAGGCTCAAAGCCACATGGCTAGGAGCTGGCAGAGCAAAGTGTTAGACTCCAGTCTGTAGAGCTCCAAAGCCTGTATTCTCTCCACCACCTCCCTCTAATCTACTACTCTGGGACCCTGATCTCCTCCTCTATGCAGACTTCACTGTTGACAGAGCTCCAAGCTAAAAACCATTGCCTGAAAATGACAGAGGAAAATCGAGTTGTCAGATGTGACCCAGAGCAAAGCTCTAATTCAGAATCATTTAGTTTCATATCTGCCACCTGAGACCACAGCCACATTTCTCCTTTCTCACTGAAGGAGAACACAGAGACATACTTTCTCAGACTTACTTTTTAGGACCTGCATCTGTGGAGGCGCTGCTGCCATGGGACTTGCCAGTCACTAACATTTAGAGTTATACTTGCTACATGACGGTTGAAACCCCCATGCCTACTTACTTAAAAAGAATTACTGTTCTGGATTTTTAGCAGATCCCGACTTGCTACTCTGTCCTGTGCCTGTATCTCCAGACCCACTGGGCACCATGGAAAGCCAATGCTTAATTTCTTCTAATGATGCAAGAGGTAGAAAGAGCCTCTTGAAGCCCTAGCTACCTGCTAAAATTTATAGAATTTTGTCCCTTGCCACAGGTCACACCCTATTTTAATGTTACAAACAAACAAACTCAAAAACGCTGAAAGTGAGTTTCTGATCTCTGAATAAGTAGGTACTTCTAAGGATAATAAGTGGAAGAAAGCATAATGAAAGATATCAATAGACTGACTACATAAGACTCAAATTTCTGTGCACCAAAACATTCATTAAAAAATAAAAGGCAAATAACACTGAGAAAGTGTTTTTTAATAGAGTGGCAAAGACCTAATATCTTTCATAAAGATGGAACTTTTATGAAATGATGAAAAAATTAGTAGGAAAATGGACAAAGGGCATAAACAGAAAATTCATAAAAGAGTAAAGACAAACAGCTAGTAAACATGAAAAAGTTTCATCTCACTAATAATCAAAGAAATGAAAATTAAAACAATATTAAAGAACTAGTTTTGTATATCAATATGTCAAAGGTGAAAACGAAAATAATTCCTAATGTTTGTAATATGAGAAATGTTTTACTTTTTTCAATTTGATATACACAAATTCACTTCTCATTACTGTTCAACTTTGCATTTCTTTGACTAAAAAAAGTTTTAAAATATTGATGTTCCTTGACTTATTGATTCCAATTCTAGTAATCTATGCTAAGGAAGTAATCAAAGATGGAAACATTAATTATATATGTTTATCACAGCATTATTTACATTAACAAAAGTTGGAATGGTAGAGAACTGAAATGTTCAGGGAAAAGAACTGGTTCACTAAATAATGGTACATGTATTACTATGCATGCACAAAATTGTTGTAAAAAATAGTTGCAATGACATTAGAAAATGTTCATGACATATCTATACATCCATAGGCACACACACATATATACAATATAATCTTAGTTGCTTAAAATGTCTCCTATAAACACACCCACAAAGAGGAAGGAAGTTCATAAGTGTGCAACAGTGATTATTTCTTGGTGGAGGAAATACAGTATTGTGGGTGTTTTATTTTCTTCTTTCCATTTAACTTCAATGTTTTCTATAATGAACATGCATTGCCTTAATAATCAGAAAAGAATTCCAACAAACGTTATTAATAAATAAGAAAGAAAATATCTGGGCAGCTTGTGTTGAAGGCCCACCACGAAAGTCTAAACACAGACCCCTTCCCTGAACAACTCTGCACACAGAGTCCATCACATGGTTTAGCTGCCAAGTCAGAGTCTGGAGATATGAGGGTAGGGATATGAACCTCCTAGAATTAAGCCTGAATGCAGAGTAAAAGTTAAGCTAAACCAATCAGAGCATGCCTGGTTATTGTCAGCATACTGTGAATGTAGTAAACTGTAAAACGCATTTTGAATACTTGCTTAAAAGTCAAGTATGATGCACATGAGATGTTTGCTACCACAAAAGTGAAATACTGTTAGTTACTATTTGGATGAGTAGAAACATGCTATTCTAAAAAAGCACCTTTACTTTATATAACAATTCTTTTAAAAATATGAAAGTATTTTTCTTAAATGTAATGTATGTATATCATGGAAAATTTAGAAACTATGGAAAAGTAGAGACAAAAAATGACAGTTCTACCATGTAAAGATGACCACAATTCAAATTTTATAGTATTTCTACCCTTAGAATGGTATTTTATTTATTTGTTTTGGTCCTATTTCCTCCACATAATTGAGATCATAACATATTTTGTTTCTAAAGAGGTAGAATTTTTTTTTTTTTTTTTTTGAGACAGTCTCACTCTTGCTCAGACTGAAGTGCAGTGGCATGATCTCGGCTCACAGCAACCTCTGCCTCCCAGGTTCAAGTGATTCTCTTGCCCCAGGCTCCTGAATGGCTGGTGTTACAGACATGCACCACCATACCTGGCTAATTTTTGTATTTTTAATAGAGACGGGGGTCTCACCACATTGGCCAGGCTGGTTTCGAACTCCTGGCTTCAAGTAATCCACCCACCTTAGCCTCCCAGAATGCTGGGATTACAGGTGTGAGCCACCACACCCGGCTAAGAAATAACCTAACCTGTTGTTCCTTAATGTTTTTGCATTGGAGGAAAAATCACCATAATATAAGGGATTTGTAATTCACTGAGTGAGTGAGTGAGTGAGTGGGGTTGGGGAGGGCACACAATACTGTCTCCATGCACATGAAGGAAGATGTGACTCCTACTAGACGTTCACAGAGACATCCACAGGACAGAATTGATGAGCAAATACTATTGCAAGTGCATTTGAAAATAACGTACCAGGCAGAGGTATTTTATCACCTAACTTTGATAAGTATATTTTAAAATATTTTAGAACATCTTATACTCTCTTTTTGGAAACTTTGGCTTAATCTGTATGCACACGAACTCATATCCTTGGGCTTCGAAATGAGGCATAGAATCTAACCATTAGTTTGAGGCTCTGAAGGCATCTTATTGGATCTATTTCAACACTAATAGAAATGAGAAAGAGGCCAATCATGGCCTGTATTTTAAGGGATTTGTGGTTCTCATTTGTATTATCAAATACTTTGTAAGACTTCTTCGGGCCTAAAATTGCCATACTTCACATTCACAGCCAGCTGCGTCCTGTCAGCCAGAGACAGTTCACCCCCAAATCTTGCTGCTCTCTGGCAAGGAGATTCTGTTGCTGAAATGAGCAGTAACATTTGGGGATAGTGTTTGCAAAACAATGTAAAGCCTTGAGAAATTTGTAATACTTGAGTAAAATCCAGATAATATTTTCAGTTATCTCCAGCCATCACTTTAGAAAACAATGAGTGAATGAGTAAATGAAAGAAGACAGGCACTGAGAAACTTTCTTGTGGAGAAAACACAGCCCAAGTCTCAAGGAAGTTATGTTAAAAACAGCATTAGGTTTTGTTTATACTTTGATGTGTATTTTCTAAATCAGGAATTTCAAATAATGTCAGCATAATAACTGGCACCATTTATCGAGTGCCTCAAGCATTGTGTGAAAGCTCCTTTGTAGATATTACAACAAGTAACTCTTCAATAGTTCTTGGTCATTAGTCCCCCGTTTCACAGATGATGAAACTGATGCGTAGTGGAAAAGATAAAAGTGGAATGCCAGTGTGTGTCTGTTTGTTTGTTTTTCTGTTTTTTTTTTTTTTTTTTTTTTTTTTTTTTTTTTTTGCTGTGACTATCTTTTTAATGTAGTCCTTGATTGGATCTATTCTGCAGTTACAAAGGGATCATTTTGGTCTTTGATAATAATTAGTTGGAATTTAGTATTTATTTTTGTGACTGTTCCTGTAAGTCTCAGCAGTAGGACACTGTTAAAATGTGTTGTGTTCCACAGGACCAGAAACAAAATACCACATGTTCTCACTTACAAGCAGGAGCTAAACACTGAGTCCGCATGGACACAAAGAAGGGAACAATAAAACCGACACTGGGACCTACTTGAGGGTAGAGGGAGGGAGGATGGAGAGGATCGAAAAACTACCTATTGGATGCCGTGCTTATTCCCTGGTTGGTGAGAGCCCCATGACACACAATTTACCTATATAACAAACCTGCACAGGTACCACTAAACCTAAAATAAAAGTTAAAAAAAATGAGTCCTTAACAGAAAGCAGTTTTCTTTACCCCCTTTTGTAACATCAACAGCTAGCATGTATCTGTGGTGGAGGCCCTGTGTTCACTGTTTGGCATGTACTACTGTATATCATATCCTCACCACAACTCTACTGATGGAAGAAAGACCAATCGACCAACACATTAACCAAAAACTTGTTTTTCAAATGAGGAATTGGAAGCATAGGAAGGCTAAGTGACCTGCCTACAACATACATCTAGTAAGCAACACAAAGTTTGCATCCCTCTCAGTCCGGGCCCCATCTTCATCCACTGAGTTGTGATCTCCACTAATCAATAAGAACCCCTCATCATAAAATTACAGAATTTAGAGGAGTAAGGTCTTAAGAAGCTCCTTATAAAAAGTACATGGAGGCCAGGCACAGTGGCTCATGCCTGTAATCCCAGTACTTTGGGAGGCTGAGGTGGGTGGATCACTTGGGGTCAGGAGTTCGAGACCATCCTGGCCAACATGGTGAAACCCATCTCTACTAAAAATACAAAAATTAGCCGGGCATGGTTGCCACCTCCTGTAGTCCCAGCTACTCTGGAGGCTGAGGCAGGAGAATTGCTTGAACCTGGGAAGGGGAGGTTGCAGTGAGCCAAGATCACACCACTGGACTCTAGCCTGGGCAACAGAGCAAGACCCCATCAAAAGAAAGTACATGGACAAAGGGATGCAAAGCCCAGAGAGGTCAATGATTTGCCTTGGGTTACACAGTGAAGGAACGGCAGTGAAGACTGTATGCTCCCAATTCAGTGTCTTAAAAGTAATCATATTATCAACTGGTAAAGATTTATAGTCATAGGTGAGTTTTGTTGGTAGCTTCTTGACCATCAATTTTTCATCTTCTAAGAGCTCTGTATAGATTGCTCGGCATCTTACCCTTACTAATTCCTTCATGTCAAAGACCCTCAGCAAGGGTGCAGTGTCAAGTGCTTTCCAAAGGGTCACAGGCCCTGGCTGTTCTACACTCTCCCTTCATATCCTTGTCCAAGGCCCAGGGATGGACAGAACCACAGGTCCATTTAGTAGCACCAAACACCCCACTTCTACTGATGACAGGTATCTCTTGAACCACTGAGCCAAGGTGGGGCTTCCATTTTTTCCCATTTCTCCTCCCCTGCAGCATGCTTTTATGAATTCCCAGCTCCTCCAGGGATCACCCCACCTGTGACAGGGGTTCAGTACTTAGAATCCCTGGGTTGGAGCACAAGAAAAGGAAAACTAGAAATAGGTCTGGACTTCAGAGTGCTCTGTCTAGCAGAGTCCTGAGCATTGCTGTTAATAATGAAGGTCTAACATCCACGTCTGCAACTTTGCCTGGCTCCAGCAGTCCCTTCACACCCACCCCAGGCATTTCCCCAAGTGATAGAGAACAGTAATGAACCACAGCTTGGCCTTTCTGTTTAGCCCCTTGGCTGGGCTTCAGGAAGTCTCTGCCTCCCTTAGTGCTTGCTAGAGTTGACTAGAGAACAGTCCTTGACTCAAATAACTAAAAAATATACTTAACACCGCATTGATTTTCCATATAATTTTATAAGCACAAACATTCTTTTTCATTTCCTGACAAACAACTATATTCCCCAAAGTGTCCAATAAAAATCAGTAATTTGCACATCACTGTTTTGTCAGTGGCTGTTGTTTGGAGTTAGTCACCAAGACCAACGTCTTTCTCCTGACGCCTTTAACCCTCTGTACCCCCTTCCCCAAACAAATCCCAAAGCTGAACTGGGGAATAAGGGTGGAAAGCTATGTAGACCTTCCTGATGCTGTGTTCGAAGCCCTTTTTGAAAAAAGAATATATAATTTTCAAGCAATTCTTCATGGAAAAAGGAAACGAGGGGCAGAGATGAAACATGCTATACTAAACACTGTACTGTCTCCACAATTCTGAACATCACATAGGCTGCGCAGGTCCCCTCCCCTCCAGCTCATCCCCAGCTACGAGCAGGGACAAATCCTTCTGGTGCAAGTGGAATGCTGGGATGATTAATCCAATGACTGACAAACGTCTCAGGCCAAACAGGCACCCCAATGTCCAGTGGCAAGTATTACTCTAAAGTTGCATCATAAGACAAGCAATGACAAGGGTGAAAATTGAAAATGGTAAGTTGTCATTCCTAGGAATCTTCATGTTGTTCCCTCTCCCCCTAGCACCGGGAACACAGCATAGTGCGTTCATTTTTACATGCCATTCCTAACTTCCAGGACAGCCTTTCTTCCCAACCAACCTCTCCACTCTTAGAAACAGCAACCTAGGCTGAATGTGGCAGCAAAGAAACAAAGAGGAAGGTGTTGATTCTCACCCAGAAGTCTTGTCTCCTCACAGTCCTTTAGAAGCTCAATCCTCAGGAGACAGGGCACTGGGGGTTGCCAAGGGGACCTGAAATACAGGTTTGCCACAATCCTGACCAAATCGGCTCCCAGGGCTGAAAAGGGAGAAGGTGTCAGTCATTCAAACCCCATCGTGGCTGATTCTGAAGTGGAAAAAGAAAAAAAGAAGCAAAGAAAAGCATCGCTCAGCAATGAGCAGGAAGAAGAGTTAAGAGGCTGAGCTCTTTGGCAAGAAATGCTATAGCTCTTTCAACTTGGACAGACCCAGGACCGTGGGCTGGTTGTGTCAGAAAGTGTGTGTTCTTGCTTAGCACTCATGTTTTGTTGTTTTTCCAACCTCTTTCCCTGAGCCCTGGCACTGGGGAACGTGGAATGGCTCAACCTGTTGTAATCAAACATGTGGGTTGCTGCTTGTTGCAAAGATATTGCAGCAGTCTCTTCATTAAATGAGGCTGTTCTTAAATGCTAAGAATTAATTTCCTTGTCTGTGGTTGCCTGCTTGCACTCTGGCCTTGGTGTGGAGTGGGGCGCTGGGCGGGAGTATAGAGAGTAGGATGAAGGGAACACTGGGCAGAGTAGGACTCTGTGCCTGGAGACTCCTTGGAGGAATGACCCATAATTCTGACTTGCTGGAGCCAGTGGGCCCCTGACGACCGCCTCCATGTCTCGTTCTTAGGAGATGTGGCAGATACTACAGGGGACTCCAGCACATGCAGTCTATGTACAGTTGGGCCCTGATCTTTAATCCCACCCCAGGCCTCTGGCATCAACTTGAATACTGTCTCCTGGAATCTCAGCGGGACCTCGGAATCCTGTGCTTTCTGATTACACGGCGTGCTCAGGGGTGGTGTCATCTGGGAAAACAGAAAAGGCCCTCATTCACCCATTTGTTGGCTTATTCACTCAGTTATTTGTTCATTGCCACATGTATGCATTCATCAGTCCATTCATGTATTCATTCATTCGTTCCTCCTTGCATGAGTGCATTTATCTATTAATTTATCCGTTCACTCTCATGTGTTCATTTGCCCACTTAATATTACTCATTCATGTATGTATTTATTGACTCATTAATTTACGTGTTCATTTACATTATTATTCATTGACATATTCATTCATTTGCCTATTACTACACCCTTACAATCCATGCACTTGATTAATGTGCATGCACTCACTTTTGCCTATGTGAGAAAAACTCATCTACTTTTTCTTACAAGTGCTTGTTCCTCCATCCATCCATCCATTTATCCACACCTCCAGGCAACCACTTCTAAGTTCGTTTATTCATAGATATGTTGTCTATTAGCTTATATATTCATGTATTTATGCACTCATTTATTTAACTCTTCACCTATTCATGTTCCACACAGATCCTAAGTGCCTACAATGTGCTTGGCATTGTGGGGGAAAGAAAATAAAGAATCAGGCACCCCTCCTGTCTTGAACAAGTCAAAGACAGAAGACCTATCTGTTCTCAAGGAATCTAATGCAAGAACGTGGTGGATGCCCTAAGAGAGAGGCAGAGGAATGTGAAGAGGAAGATTGTAGAGAGAGTTAAGGCCCCAGGCTGCAGCTGGGTACATCGGAAAGAACACTGGGCTTGGCTTCAGTCTCACTGACATGGTCTTAAATCTCGCTCTGCCACTTGGCGCTGGTTAATTAACCTTTCTGAATCTCAGTCTCCTCCAATGATATAGACCACACTGAGGGGTTGGGAAGACTAAGTGAGGTCACCAACGTGAGATTAACAAAGGCGGTGTGGGGCTCTGTAATGTTCACTTCTTTCCTCCTCCCCCTCTACATTTATTTTCTAAGCTTTGTCAGCAAGTCTGCCTTTACCCACTCTGGGGGTGGGACTGGGGAGAAGGGGTGAAGCCCAGGGGTGAATCTCCCTCAGCTCACAGGGAGATAGTTGGAGGGGCTGAGGAAGCAGAAGTTAATCTCTGAGAGGTTTCCAGACCCTCCCCAGGGTCCCTTGAGAAAGACTGAGGGAAGCTGTCAGTCTTTCAAATGTAAAACCTGCCAAGTGAATTGGTCAAAGGAATCTATTAACATAGGATTTGCGCAAACCCTCTTTGTTGGGTGAAAGGGGATGAAGGATTTTATCAAGAACAGAATGAAATCAGGGCCCAGGTGCCACTTTGGGGTTGGGATGAAAGGAGGGGGTCTGACTGGTGAGGGTGTACACCTCTCTGAAGGCCTGTGGTTCCAGCGAGAGAGGGGAGGGAGCCTCCATTTCTTGAGCCACCCACTCTATTGTCTAGACCTTGTGTGGATGCTGGGTGTACATTATCTCACTTGTTTCTTGCAGTAGCCACATGAGCCAGGTATTATCACAAATGAGGAAACTAAAAGGTTCAGCAGTTTGCTCAAGGTCACATAATTAATAAGAAGCAGAAGCAGAATTTAAATGCAGATCTGTCTGATTCCAAAACCTCTGCTTTGATCCACGATAACACACTTCCTCATGAAGGTTTTCCACCCTCTGTAGCCTTTTCTAAAAGCTTATGTAAATAGGGTATGAACGGTCATTGTCCAAAGATTTTTTTACTGTCTTTACTAACTGAATCCTAAAATGTTAACAGAAGTAGGCCAAATCTTCAAGGGAACAAATGAGAATTTTTATTTTAGAGTCATATACAATATATGTGTATAATATATATTGGTTTCATTTTTATTTTAAAATATTTTAGCAGTTGGGACATAAAAATACGACATGAAACACAAACAGCTTCATGGTTTCCTATTAGGCTTCAAGGCAGGGGGCCTGGGGTTGCGGTTGTCTTGGCAGGACTGGTTTCATAGCCCAGGCTTGCAGTGAGAAATTAAGAATGTGACAGGTTCAGAGCTGCTATTCCAGATATGTGAGTATAAGTATGGTGGGGACACGGGGCAATGAGAGTCCTAGGCCAGAATCAGAGAAGGCCAGTGTTACGGACTAAACTGTGACCCCTCCAAATTCCTGTGTTGAAGCCCTAACCTCCGGTATCTCAGAATATGACTGTATTTGGAGATAGGGCCTTAAAAGGGGCAATTAAGGTAAAATGAGGCCCTTGGAATGGGCCCTAATCCAATCTTACTGGTGGCCTTATAAGAGGAGATTAGGACACACAGTGGGACACCAGGGGTGGGCATACACAGAGGCAGGACCATGCAAAGAGGCAGCAAGAGGTCAGTCATTTTCTAGCCAAGGAGAGAAGCCTCAGCCGAAACCAACCCAGCTTGCACCTCGATCTCGGACTTGTGGCCTCCAGAAGTGAGAAAATACATTTCTGTTGAGCCACTCAGTCTGTGGTATTTTGTCACGGTAGCCCTAGCAAACTAATCCAGCCAGGGAGCATCTGTGGTGGTCAGAGGAACTTGGGGGGATTAGAAACAGTGGCTTTTCATACTCAACAGGGAGGCACTTCAGTATTTTTACAATGACTACAACCCTTTTGGGGCATACTGCTGCATTGGCTTGGAGCAAGTGTGGCCTAAATAAGGGGGAAGGGCTGTAGATGGGGTGACCCTCTTCAGAAGAGACATTTCCAAGTAAGTGGAGAGGCAGTGTGGCATTGTGAGAGAGATAGGTGGAGGAGGTGTGAGCATAAACTACCCCAGAAGATCCCCCGGGACCCAGAATCAGGTGTGAAGGAAATATGAAGACTTCTAAGACACAATCTGATGAAGACAGGGAGAATGGGAGAGAAGATAATAGCAGCATTTGAGCAGGTGACAGTAGACTGTAGAAAGCCCAATCCTGAGTCAGTGGTGGGGAATGCCAAGAATCATCCTCATTTCTACTGCCAAGCCTGCAAATAGCTCAGGAATTGGCAGCTTCAAGTATATCTGGAACTGAGGAGAGGCGAGCAGTTAGATCTCTAGAACCCTCTCTTGCTTCACATTTCTGGGAGATTGGTCCTCCCCCACCTGGGGAAAGCTGGAGATTTATTGTCTGGAGAGGGTGAGTATATTAGTCTGTTCTCACACTGATAATGAAGACATACCTGAGACTGGGTAATTTATAAAGGAAAGAAGTTTAATTGACTCACAGTTCAGTATGGCTGGGGAGGCCTCACAATCATGGCAGAAAGCAAATGAGAAGGAAAGTCACATCTTACATGGTGGCATGCAAAAAGAACTTGTGCGAAGAACTCCCATTTATAAAACCATCAGATCTTGTGAAACTAATTCACTACTATGAGAATAGTATGGGGAAAACCACCCCCATGATTCAATTATCTCCACCTGTCCCCACCCTTAACACATAGGGATTATTATAATTCAAGGTCAGGTTTGGGTGGGGACACAGTCAAACCATATCAGTGAGCAACAGAATTTCTCTGGGCTGAAGGACACCAGGTACAGTTGAAGCAAGACACCTGATATGATTAGGATCTGTGTCCCCACCCAAATCTTATGTTGAATTGTAATCTGCAATATTAGAGGTGGAGCCTGGTGGGAGGTGACTGGATCAAGGGTGTGGAGTTCTTATGAATGGTTTAGCACTGTCCACTCTCTGCTGTTCTCATGATAGTGGGTGAGTAAGTTATCATGAGATATGGTTGTTTAAAAGTGTGTAGCTCCTGCTCTGACCAAATAAGACAAGTTTGCTTTCCGTTCATATTCTGCCTTAATTGCAAGTTTCCTGAGGCCTCCCCAGAAGCCTAGCAGATGCCAGCATTATGCTTCCTGTACAGTCTGAAGAAACATAAGCCAATTAACCCTCTTTTCTTTATAAATTATCCAGTCTCAGGTATTTATTTATAGTAGTGCAAGAATGGACTAATACAGCACCCCACTGAACAAAGGATGTGTGTATATATCTGCATGTAGAAAGCCAGGACCATCCCACTGCCAGCTTCCAGCCATAGGCTGTAGGAGGTTTCTACTGCTGTTGTAACGTCCACAAGCTTAGTGACTTCACTTTATTATCTTACAGTTCTGGAGGTTACAAGTCCAAAATCAGTTTTAATGACTAAAGTCAAGGTGTTGGTAGAGCTGTCTCTTCTGGAGGCCCTGAGGGAGAACCTGCTTCTTTGCCTTTTCCAGCTTCTGGAGGATACCCACATTCTTTGGCTCATAACCCTTCATTTCAACCTCTGCTTCAGTAATCACATCTTTCACTTGGAGCCTCCTTCTTCCTTTTGTAAGAGCCTTTGTGATTATAGTGGGCCTACTGGGTAATCCAGAATAGTCTCCCCATCTCAAGAGCCTTAACTTATTGACATTTGCAAAGCTCCCTTTGACATGTTAAGTAACATATTCATAGGTTCTAAGGGTTAGGACATGGACCTTTTTGGGGACCATTATTCTTCCTACCACACAGGGAAGGATCTTCTCTGAAAGTCTAGTTAATCTGATCATTCCAAGAAGAACCAAAGGGACTGACACTGGGGGTTCCCAACACTGGCTTGGCTGGCTCTTCTGCAGTGACATTCACTGTGGTAAGCCCCACCTGCAAGCTCAACCGGCTTCTCATCCCCAGTCCTTAAATATGGGTAGATATCTGAAGAGAGCCACTAGCATGGAAGATGGAGACCAAAACAGAGAAAGGAGACTTGGGGAACATGGGGTCCATGTAGGCAGTAGAACAGTGAAAAGAAAAACTCTCAGGGAAATTATACCCATTAGAAGGTTTGGAAGATGAGGTTGAGATCTCTTAGGAAATCATACAAATCAAAAATTAAACCAAAATACAAAACAAAACCAAGGAAGTGAAAAGTATGAGAGAAAAGATAAGTAAATCAGAAGACTGATGTAGGAGACTCTCTATCTAAATAATAGGAGTTCCAGAAAGGAAAACAGAAAATGAGTAAGGAAATCATTAATAAAATAATTAAAAAATGCTTCCAGAATTGAACGGTATGAGTTCTGAGATGTAAGAGCCCACCGAGTCCCTAGAATAGTGGATAAAAACACATCCACCCAAGACACATCATTGTGAGATTTCACAACTCTGGGGACAAAGAGAAGAGTTTAGAAGTTTCCAGAGAGGAGTAAGCTCAGACAAGAGCTGAAGAATCTGAAAGTCTTCCAGCTGCTCAGTTGTAACACTAGAAACTGAGACAGTGGAGTCATACTTTAAAAATTCTGAAGAAATGACTTCCAACTCAGAATTCTATGTGTGAGGTAGAATACACACTTTTTCAGATATTCAAGGCTTCAAACATTTTACCTCTCATGTACCTTGTTTCAGGAAGCTTTTGGAGAATGTCTTCCCCCACAAACAAGAAAGTAAACCAGGAAAAAGCAAATGATGTGAAACTGGCAATATGGGATTGACTCACTGACTGATTGATTTTGAGACAGGGTCTCACTGTGTTGTCCAGGCTGGAGTGCAGTAGTACGATCTTGGTTCACTGTAACCTCTATCTCCCGGGCTCAAGAAATCCTCCCATCTCAGTAGGTGGGACCACAGACATGTGCCACTGTACCTGGCTAATTTTTTTTTTTTTTTTTTTGTATTTTTGGCAGAGATGGCATTTCACTACGTTGCCCAGGGCTGGTCTCAAACTCCTGAGTTCAAGCAATCTGCCCATCTCAGTCTCCCAAAGTGCTGGGATTACAGGCGTGAGCCACTGTGCCCAGCCCAATATGGGATTTAATACAGGAGAGAAGAGAAACCAAGGCCAAGGAGGCAGATGTGCTTCAGGAATGGAGGGCGTCAGTCCAGATGGAGACAATAAGAAGGTTCTAGAGGGAGTCTGGACTCTGCTCTCAGCTCTCTAGGCCAGGGGCTAAAAGGAGACTTCTCTCCACCAGTAGATGAGTCTACAGTTGCTTTTGTTGCCAAAGATATAGATTGCCTAGATTCTAGGCAATAGTTTTTCAGGCTGAGCCTGCACCTATGTGGCCTCATTTGATCTGACTTTCTTTGTTTTCCAGTCTTCTTTTTACTGATCCGACTCAGTATCCCCTTCAGCTTTCTAGGTCCCTGATTCCCCATACCCTAAACATTGCCTGGGACATCACCTCCCTGACAGATCACCAGCTGTTGACTATTTTTTCCTGAGGGAGTGACTGAAGGCTGCTTCATGAGCTCTCAGCCCTGTGTGGAGAGCTCACTGGGGACTGTGATGTTGCTGCTTGAGGCTGAGGTTTCCACAGGCTCACTCACCTACTTGCCTATCTCCTATCCTGAGGTGGCCCCTCTTTGGCCAACACACACTGGACTGGGCACTCTCCAGTCCTCAGGATTCTCCTCCACAGACAGTCTTCCCCCAGCCCTACTCTGCAGTGCTCAGGCCTCTTCCTTCACTCCACTAACCCAGGGTGAGCAGGTGAGTGGGGACGGCACAGCCCAGGATGTTTCATGCCAGAATCTCTTGGCATAGAACAACACTGCCTTTTGATGTTGAGATCCTCTTTCTGCCAGCTCCAAAACCAGAAATCAAGACCTGAAGATAAGGCTAAGTGTGGGAAATAAAGATATTCAGCCTGTTGTTGCCTTGCTATCCCTTTACCCTTTGCCTTCCTCCAAAACAAAACAAAACAAAACAAAACAAAACAAAACACCCTTTGAATACTCAAGAGCAAGAGTGACATTTATCATAGTAGTCATGAATCTACTCTAATTTGAAGAGTAAATCATTAGCAACATCAAGCAGATGGTGTTATAAGCTAGCATTAGTAAAAATTACACACACGTCACTACTGATGGTGACATACAAATGTAAATGGCAGACAATCACAGGTTTTGGGAGGAGGCCAAACATCCCTCTTTCTTTATTCCTTTCTTCCATGGTCTTTCCAGAAAGACACCCATCACTTGGAGAGAGGGTGGGGATTGTAGAGTGATATTCAAAACTGCTAGTGGAAGTCAGTTTCAAGGAACATTCATTGCCCATCTATTACGCACCAGACGTTGAACTGCTTTAAAATACTCCTTGTGATTAAGTCAGGGAAATGGGGACACCCGAAATTATTATCATCAATTATAGCAATGGATAAGTGTGCATTATGGGAGAGTCCCTCAGTCATCCTCTTTTTTGCACCTGTAAACTAGGGGGGACATTTTCCATCCCAGTCAACTCTATGAGGTAAGAGAGCCTATAACTCTGAATGAACTCTAAAGTTTAGTCTCACAAGTATTGCTGCTGAAATTACTCTTTCTGGAACAGAACTTTACAGGTTTTAAAGCATTTCAAATTCATTATGTGTTTTCATTCTGTCAGCATTCCAAAGAAGTAGGCTGGAATTAGAACTTTTCTAGCAGTTTTTGGCAATGCCATCAGAAAGGGGAAAGTACAATGTCATCCGAATGTCATTAGCACTTTGAATCTACCAGGCAGGCATGCATCGAGGCTTTCCAGTGTGAATATTCTCATTGAAACAGGGTTCCGTATTTTGATACTAAAACATGAGCAGGCCTGGTCTGTTCTGTTTGGCAGAGTATGAGCTCCCTATAAACCACTGTGCCTTTCTCAGTTCGAGTTTAGCACCTGGGAAAGAAGAAGAGCTCAGGAAGTGTTCATTGACTGACTGACCGAGTGAATGGATGGATGGATGGATGAATAAATGGGGCAAGGCACAGGAGATTTGACTAATGGGTAGAAGAAAACTGAGATCACAAAGGTCTGGGACTAAGATCCTCAAAATGTGATGAATACAAGATAAGAGGTTCCCAACATAAACACTAAAATTGTAAGCTGAGAAGAGAATAGATTAAAATATATATGAAATTTTAAAATGTGAACATATGTTGTATTTAAGATCAACAATAAGCAAATGAGAAGCTTGTGTCTATGTTGACATTTCAATTCTCACCATAATTTTTTATTAACTTATATTTATTTATGATTTTGGCACATTAAAGGGCTTTTTTTTTTTTTAAAAAAGGGAAGAAATCCTGAGAATCAGCCTTGCAAGTAAAACAAGAAACACAAACACAATTTTCCACTTTACTAAATTTAAATGATAGCCTTCTTAATCAACTAAAGAGAAATCAACTGTTATTAATTAAATGCTCAAACATGAAATGACCACTAGCATGATCAACACAGACTCATCTCCACAGACTCATCTCCTACACCACTGGTAGCTAACAAGCCTTTTTATGTGATTGACATTAGCAACCACACAGCAAACAAAAGGAATGTCCACTAAGGCCTGGAGGCTAAAAGTGTGCTCTGGATTACTGGTAGAGGATTAACTAAAGATACACACACACACACACACATACACACACACCAGGTAAAGCCTTTTATAAACTATATATTTTTCATCTATTAAATAGCAACACATATAATTCAACTTTATGGGCAGTAAGAAGTCACTCGTTTAACATAGTCATTGGCCTGGCAATAACTATGTGCCAGGCAATAGGTGTGGTGTATGTAATGACTGTGTGCCAGGCAATAGGTATGGTGTATGTAATGACTATGTACCAGGCAATATTTATATGTAGTAACTATGGGTCAGGCAATGTGTATATGTAATAACTATGTGCCAGGAAATACATATATATAATAACTATGGGCCAGGCAATATGTATATGTAATAACTGTGGGCCAGGCAATACACATATGTAATAACTATGGGCCAGGCAATATGTATATGTAATAACTATGGGCCAGGCAATACATATATGTAATAACTATGAGCCAGTAATATGTATGTGTAATAACTACGTGCCAGGCAACAACTATGTGTCAGGTGGTATGTGTATGAAATAACTCTGTGTCAGGCAATATGCTTGATCCTGGGGATACAAAAGTAGACAAACTATAAACTGAAAGTGCTCATAGTCAAGAAGTGAAAACAGACCTGGAAATCAAAAGAAAATAACTTGGTTTGATGTAAAAATAAGAACAAAAAGTGGGGCAGCCCAGAGGAGGAAGGGAGAAATTGACTTTCTTAGATAGAAATTATTAAAAAAAAAAAAAAAAAAA
>NW_016812346.1:696538-698905 GCF_001698545.2 Rhinopithecus bieti | reverse complement strand
AAAAAAAAAAAAAAAAAAAAAAAAAAAAAAAAACTCCTTTGAACCTGGTGCTCCATGGGCCATGTCTACTTCACATTGTAGCCAGATGAGAATTGGTGATCATGTTGCTCTTCTCCTTAAAAAGCTCCAGTGTTAATGCCCATCTCTTTGACTAGACTCTCAGTTGCAGGAGGGCAGAGACTGAGTTTGTTTTCCTTGCTGCTCAATACTTCACACTAATCATGTGTTCCATGCAAAGTAGATACTTAAGTTTATTTGTTGAATAAGTGAACTGGAGACACCAAAATAGGATCATAAAGTTTCAACAAGTTTTCTTCCTTCTCTTTCTACATCAGTGTGTTCTGGTGGTTAAGGTTTGTAGGAGCTTTCCATGCAGAACACTGTGGGGTTAAGAGCATGAACTTTGGACCCCATGAGATAGAATTTCAAATCTTAACTTCCCCTTTTCCTATCTGTATGACCTTGAACAAATGATTGAACCTCTCTTATTTTTAGTTTCCCCATCTACAAAATGCGAGTAATAACAATAATGATATCTGCTTGACAGGATAGCTATGAGGATTATACATTTACAGGAGATGCCCAGCAGACTCCCCTTGGTGTATTAAGTGTTCAGCAAATGTGGACATTATTTTTGAAATTCTCTCCTAAGCAAAAAATCAGATTCCCAAGCTTTTACCATTGCTTAAAACATTGGGGGTTTTCCTTTGGGACAAGCTTCCAGGGTGCTCATTTCTGAGTCTCAGAAGAGCCTCCAAACTGGGCAGAATCTGGAGGATCTCAAGGAGAATTCAGTGTCTACCACTTGGCCACTCAGTATGTTCATCAGATTTGTCCCCAAAAGACTCAGGATTATTTCCAAATTTCAATTGCAAAGCTAAAGACTTTTCCCCTTTGGAAAGTCCAGAACCAATATTGTTTTGTGGACAACCTGGGGGTGGAGGACAGAAGGGAGTATTTTCGAGAAGGAAGCTCTCCTGATCACTGGTTAAAAGGGGCTGCCTCTTTAACTTAACCTTGTGCCCACCTTAGAAAAGCTAATTTTGTTTGTTTTGTCTGTTTGTTCTTATAGTACATTTCTGCAGGGGAAAAAAATAATGGCAACAAAGGGTGTTGGAAAGTTGGATACATGGAAAAGACTCAATCTTTTTGGTATTTGACATTTGATATTTGCATATTTCATTTTAGGAGTCAGATTTAGAAAAGTGGATATATACAAATCACCAAGGGATAGCACAAGGAATACCCACACTTACCCCAGTTTAAAACAGGGTCTCTGTTGAAGTCTCTAATGAGATTTCAATAGTCTGATTTGATAATTTTGAAGCAGTCCTGTAATTAGACATTGTCTATATGTGGGTGGCATGCTGGAAAGGAAGTGAGAAGGGAGCTGGGAGGTCAAAATTCTAATCCTTTGTCTGCCTTCCTGTGGTGCCGTCTTTGGGTACATGAGTTCCTCTTTCTATATGCTAGTTGAATCATATTTGTAAATAATGACATCCTTGGTATCTTTTTCACTAGGAAGGATCTACTTTTCACCATTTTCCCCACAGGACCCTATTTTTTGTAAGACTTTGTCTACTAAACAAATAAGAATGGGACGCCTATTAATAATGGGCTTGTGCAAGGGATACTAGAGGCAGGCAAATTATCTAGGAGGTAAATTATCAAATTAGCCACTGGAGAGCAATTCTGTCCCAACAGCAGGAATAATCCCGATAATAATTTGAATTGTATTAACTACAATCATTTATTGGAAGCTTACTGTGTGCTAGACACTCTATATGCATTATCTAACTTAACATTTACCATAAAGAAGGAGGAAGGTGCCATTATTTCTGCATTTTATAGATCAGGAAACTGAGGCCAGGGGAGGTACAGTAGCTTGTCTAAGGTCACATAGCTAGTAAAGGTCAGACAAGCTACTCAGCTCAGGTCTGCGTGATTCCACAGCTCAAACCCGTAATCACTAGAGTCAATTGCCTCTCAGTTCCAATAGAATAATGTCATCTGTTTAGGGCTTACATTAAAGAATCAGTAAATATGTACAAAATTGCATAGAGCATCATTGCCCTTGAGACTTCTCTAAAGCCATAGTGTGGCAAGATGCTTACATTAAAAAATTGAGACCAGGGGCGGAGCAAGATGGCCGAATAGGAACAGCTCCAGTCTCCAACTCCCAGCGCGAGCGACACAGAAGACCGGTGATTTCTGCATTTTCAACTGAGGTACTGGGGTCATCTCACTAGGGAGTGCCGGACAATCGGTGCTGGTCAGCTGCTGCAGCCAGACCGGCGAGAGTTGAAGGAGGGGGAGGCTTCGCCCCACCTGGAAGCCCAGGGGGGAAGGGGATCCTTTTTCCTAGCC
>NW_016812346.1:675394-691457 GCF_001698545.2 Rhinopithecus bieti | reverse complement strand
GAGGGATTGCATTGGGGAGTTATACATGATATAAATGATGAATTGATGGGTGCTGACGAGTTGATGGGTGCAGCACACCAACATGGCACAAGTATACATATGTAACAAACCTGCACGTTATGCACATGTACCCTAGAACTTAAAGTATAATAAAAAAAAAAAAATTAAAAAAAAAATTGAGACCAAATAGAAGAAAAGCATCATGTATCCCACTTCAGGCCTGCTCTGGGGCACATCTTGTTGGCAGAAAGATAGGCAGAATTGCTCCCCTTTTTCAAATCTTTATATTACATATCATTTTTATTTTTTACTTTCTCCATTTTTTCCTCCTCCTTTCCTTTACTGAATGATTTTAGTTAAAATTACTTATATTAGTTTTCTATTGGTGCCATAACAAATTATCACCAATTTAATGGCTTCAAACAATAGCAATTTATTATCTTACAGTTTTGGAGATCAAAAGTCTAAAAGAGGTCTCATTGGACCGAAACAAGGTGTTGGCAGGGCTGTGCCGGGGAGAGTCCATTTCCTTGTGTTTACCAGCTTGTAGGAGTTGCCTATATTCTTGCGGCTCTGGGTCCCCTCCAACTTCAAGGGCAGCAAGTTGCCCGCTCAGACCTCTGTTTCCGCTTCACATCTCCTCTGACTCTCCTCTTTCACTTATTACACTTCTTGTGATTAAGTCAGGGCCCACCTGGATAATACTGGATAAAACGTCCCATCTCCATAGCCTCGATTTAATCACACTTGCAAAGTTGCTTTTGCCATAAAAGGCAACATATTCATAGGTGTGGGTAGTAGGACACAGACATCTTTGGGGGCCCTTTTCTGCCTACCATACTGCTTAAGTTAAATGCATGCACACTGAGAGGCCGTAGTATTAAAAACATGTTCTATGTAAAAGCTCCCAAGTGCTTCTATCCATGTGCTTCTGGAGGGTAGAATCCTAGGACATTTGGTCACTGGATCCCTAGTACCCAACACAGTGTTTACAGTAGGTGGTCAGTAAATGTTTGTTGCATAAAGAAATAAATGAGGCCGGGTGCTGTGGCTCACGCCTGTAATCCCAGCACTTTGGGAGGCTGAGATGGGCAGATCACCTGAGGTCAGGAGTTTGACACCAGCCTGGCCAATGTGGTGAAACCCTGTATCTATGAAAAACACAAAAAATAGCCAGGTGTGGTGACGAATGCCTGTAATCTCAGCTACTTGGGAGGCTGAGGCAGGAGAATCTCTTGAACCCGGGAGGAGGAGGTTGCAGTGAGCCGAGGTTGGCCACTGGACTCCAGCCTGGGCAACACAGTGAGACTCTGTCTCAAAAAATAAAATAATAACAAAAAAATGAATGAATGAACTAACACCTTTTTTCTCTTTTTTTATTTGATATGGACTTTCTTTTCTTTCAAGAAACTTCAAAACTACAGTGAATAATATAACAAGTGCCCGTTGATGCACAATCCAACACTGACTATTTTTAACACTGTGTTTTATATACACCTTCTTTCTTTAGAAAATGAAATACTTCTTGTGAGATTATGTTAAAATTTTGCTGAATGAGCCATTTTTGACTCTGCTCTGCTCAGTTTTGGGTTGTTTTGTAGTGGAGGTTAACAAAGGACTCTTCATGTCTTTGTTTCTGCTAAAACTTTGAGAAAGGGTGTCCAATACTCTCAGTTATCAAGTAAGGTATAAGACCAATAGGGCTGATTGGTCAGACATACTGTTCACAGACCCCTGCCTTTAAAATAATTGCAGTGGCCTAGGAAAATTTGGAGGGGATTCTGGAGGGAGCTATCAGTGAGCTTTGGGCTCCAGCTTTGTTCCCAGAGATAGGTGATGTGCTTCCTTTCATTGTGTCTAGGGACAAGGCTTCCATGAGCCCACTCAGAGAACTCCATATGTCTCTGCGGTGCTTCGGCACACTTTACTCTGATGTTCAACTCACATCTGAGAAATCTAAAGGGCAAGAGATCGTGGCTGGCTACTGAGCAGACGGGAGCAAAGAGGGTGCTGGACCAACGGGTCACCTGCCTTCCCAGAATTTCTCAGCACCAGGTATATGGGCTACCTGAGAAAGAGAGCAGGGTGGTCCCACGTACTGACAACGAGGGGCACCAGGAGGAACTAGGTTCAGGCAGAAGGAAGCAGAAGATGACACCTAGGGACTGAGAAAAGAGTCCTAAGTCATCAGCCAGGGGAGGGATCTTTGTCTGGGTTGAGAGAATTGTGGGTGACCCTTCTTAGCCCTGAGGGCTCAGAAGCAGCCAAGAACGTGCCCTCTGAGAGGTTGGCCAGCCAGGATGTGCCTTTAGAGCCTGCAAGGGTACCAGTCAGGCAAGAACCGTGCTGCCCCCTGCCCCTCCCTTCAGCTGCAACCAGAACACCACCTTTCAAATGCAGAGGGCCACCAGGGAGCAGGCTCAAGCCAAGGGATGGAGAAGCTTTCACTTTAAATGGATTTGGACCCCGTAACAATTACATGGGGCGCTTTATGCTGATTACTGAACTGAGCCTTTTTTGGTGGGGAAAGTGACTGGAGGACTTTTTGTTACCCGATGGAACTTGCCTTAGATTTTATCTGAGGGGACAGGGTAGATCTAGCCACACAGAGCAGATTGAATAAAGCTGTTTTTGGATCACACCCCAGATAACCTGCTCAAACAATATAATGATGATGATTGTGCATTTTGAGTCTCAGAATGGAGCCTTCCTTCATCCCCAAGTTCTTACAGGTATCCAAACTGCCTCCCCCGTGTGTTCCCTCAGCATCCCCAGAAGTAATTTGGATTTCCTTGGTTTTCTTTCTTATAGTGTCTGCAGCTTAAGAACAGTTCCTCTCCAGTCTTTGGTCTTTGATCTTACTGCCTTTGCTTTCACTTTGTCTAAAGGGCCATCAAAGGTGTGAGCATCTGCAAGCTAACTGGGAGGGGCTTAGTCATGTAGGGAAATGACATTTCCTGGCTGGATCCTGGTGACTTTGGGAATGCACTCGTCATTCATGAGCTTTCAAAACAGCAGTGTCTGGGAACTTGCCTGAAAGCTGTCCTCATGGCTTTTTCAAATAAGCTGAAGATCAGAGGGCCTAAATACTTGAAGGAAAGTAAAAGTGGGCTCACTGTCTTCTCCAGGGACAAAGTCTCTCTCTCTGAGGCACAGTGGATGTGCCTTTGGTTGGAGAAGTCAGGGAACTGCAGTGAGTGAGGAACAAGAGGAAACTCTTTACGGTGTTGAGTTGAATTATTGAAATTAACAAGGCCTGAAGAGGTTATGACTAGATCAAGGTCACACGGCTGGTGAGAGGCACAGCCAGTACTGAAATCCAGTTCTGCCTGGTGGCAAAGTCTGCAGCCTTTCCGCTACACCCTGTTCCCTCCTGTCAAAGGACTTGGAGGGAACTTCCAAAATAATCACCCCAATCCTTTCTTTAAGTGAGTGAGGAAACAGAGCTCAGGAAGTACAAGTGCTTTTCCCAAGGCTGCACACGAAGTCATTGGCAAGCTCTAGAAATCAGGTCTGCCTGTTCTCAGGGTGGTACTCCCTTTACTCCTGTGTGCCAGGATGAAGCCACATCTCTCCTTAGAGGAGGTGGGAGGAGCAAGTGAATTTTCATGCTATGTGCTGCCCTCCTCTATCCTCTCACATAATGTCTGTTTGGATTGTCTTAGAGCTACAGACGCCTACATGGGCACCCTGACTATAATCTCATCCTCCACTGTGTAGTCAAATTGCTTTTTTCCCCCTCCCTCCTTCTTTCTTTTCCTTCCTTTCTTTACATTTGCATTA
This sequence comes from Rhinopithecus bieti, assembly GCF_001698545.2. Classification (NCBI taxonomy): domain Eukaryota; kingdom Metazoa; phylum Chordata; class Mammalia; order Primates; family Cercopithecidae; genus Rhinopithecus; species Rhinopithecus bieti. Next base: position 687,674 of record NW_016812346.1, on the reverse strand, counting down.
GGTTTTATATTAAATAATCACTCCAATACAGGAGGCAGGATAGGATAGTAAAAAGAATGTGGATTTCGCAGTAAATGATAATACATAATAATAGTAACAGCCAACACATACCATATGGCAGGCACTGTTCTAAGAGTTTTACATACTGTGATAGACCGAACTGTGTCCCTGCAAAATTTATATATTAAAGCCCTAATCCTTAATGTGATGACACTTGGAGATGGGTCCTCTGGAAGATAATTAGGGCTAGATGAGGTCATGAGAATAGGCATTGGTGATGAAATTAGTGGCTTTATAAGAAGAAGAAGAAGAAAGAAAGAGGGCTTCCTCTCCACCACGTGAGGCACAGTAAGAAGGTGGCCTTCTGCAAGCCAGGAAGAGGACCCTCACCAGTACTTGAATCTGCCAGCACCTTGATCTTGAACTTCCAGCTTTCAGAACTGTGAGATATAAATGTCTATTATTTAAGCTATCCAGTCTATGGTATTTTGTTATAGTAGTCCAGGCTGACTAATATACGTATAGAAACTCATTTAGTCTTCTAACAACAGGAGGAGGTAGGTACAGGTATTGTTTCCCTTCAACAGGTGAAGAAACTGAGGCTTAGAGAAGTGCTGTGCTAGGTACTGAGATGGCCACTAGGAATATGAAGACTAATGCTTTGGGTTCCAGGAAATAATCCAGTTCAGTGAGTTCAATTCAGCTTGGCCTTTAGGGCTACACCCTGGTGCCCCAAAACAGGACTATATCCATTTAGCAGCACATGTTTTGCTTGCTTAACAATTGGCCTTTATCATGTAAAGCCATGCTTTAATGCCACTTTGGGAAACTCTACTTTTAGAAGTTTCCTCAATCATCAAGAAATATCTTTCCTGAGAAGGGACAGAAAGAGGTCTGACTTCCATTCTTTTGTGACCTTTGGCAAGTTACTTGACCTTTCTGAGTTTGTTTTCTTGTTTGTGCAATGGGTATAATAATGACTATTTCATAAAGTTAATGTGAGGATTTGATAAAATCGAGATGTAAAAAATGCCAGCTGTGCCACTAAATACCTCAATCATCTTGTTGGAAGGAAATGTATGGTCTATCTATCTCTACCCAATGCAGAAACCCCTCTCTAATGTTCCTGCCAAGTGCAGGGTTGGCCTGTGCCTTATTACTAGCAGTGGTGGGGACACCATGACTGATGCACAGGCTAATTGTGGGCAACACTGGTTCAGCAGTGCTCAGTATTCTTCAGTGGCACACACAGGAAGTCCTCTGTGACCATGATAGTAGTGATGGTGGCTACAATAATAATGATGACAGCTAATATTTATTGAGTGACTACTGGGTGCTATACAGGATACTAAATGTACTGTCTTGGGCTGGGCATGGTGACTCATGCCTGGACTGTAATCCCAGCACTCTGGGAGGCCAAGGTGGGAGGATCATTTGAGGCTAGGAGTTCAAGACCAGCCTGGCCAACATGGTGAAACTCCATCTCTATTAAAATACAAAAATTAGACAGACAAGGTTGGACACCCTGTAATACCAGCTATTCAAGAGGATGAGACATGAACATTGCTTGAACCCGGGAGGCAGAGGTTATGGTGAGCCAAGATCTCACCACCACACTCCAGCCTGGGCAATAGAGTGAGGCTCTGCCTCAAAAATAAAGAAATATATACACTATCTTATTTGATTCTCATGACAACCCATAAAGTAGGAACTAATTTATGTCTATTTTTAAGATGAAGAAACTGAATATCAAAGAAGTTAAGAAATTTGCTCAAAGCCCTACATGGTAAAGACAGGATTAAAATCCAGATCTACTGACTTCAGAGCTTGTAAATCCAGTCTGTGAGATTCCAGACTACCCACACACAGGAGCCAGGCAGGTGATTTCAATGATGCCCCAGGTGGGAAGGTATGATAGCAGTGAATTGGAGACCTTTTACCCCAATTAGATGAGGTGGCTATGTTTCAGCCTCAGCTCAGGTGGCTGGGGTGGGTGGGTGAAGATAATGCAGATTTAGGTTTGTCAAATCTTATTTTGTCAACAAAACCCAAGATTTTGGATATTTTCATGTGATATACCATACTTTTAAAATGTTACTTCAAAATTTTTGAAACTGCTAATGACCTCTCAGTGCGGTAACTGTTAGATGCATGTGTAAACCGGTTTCCTGAGGGCTATTACTCTGTCCCTTTCTCTCCCATTCAAGTTCTAAAATTGTGATAAAAGTGAGGGAGAGGGGCTTATTACCCAGAAAGCCCTGCATTTACTCTAATTGTCTGCTATGCAGAAATTGGTCTAGAACATTGAATTTCTATTTATTTATTTATCTATTTTGAGGAGGAGTCTCACTCTGTCGCCCAGGCTGGAGTGCAGTGGCGTGATCTTGGCTCACTGCAGCCTCTGCCTCCTGGGTTCAGACAATTCTCCTGCCTTAGTCTCCCGAGTAGCTGGGACTACAGGCATGCACCACTATGCCTAGCTAATTTTTGTATTTTTAGTAGAGGCAGGGTTTCACCGTGTTGGCCAAGATGGTCTTGATCTCCTGACTTCGTGGTCCGCCCACCTCAGCCTCCCAAAGAACACTGGGTCTTTAATCATTTCTTGTGACTGGTTGAGAGCCCCAGTGCTGGAGTTGGGGAGAGAGTGGGGACCAGTGCAAAGGAGAAGCTCAATTGCATATCAAGGAGAGAGGGGAGATGGGGAACCTGGTGCTTTAAAGAGATTCTGGCAGCCACCAAGGACCAGCCCTCTCCCCATGGAACCATGACTTAGCCAAGCGGGAGAGAGCAATCTAACCCTTGCTCCAAAATCTCCAGGTAAACTACATTTCACAACTTCCTGGAGGAGGACCATCTGTTGGCCCAGACCCAGCTCCCAGGCGCTTTCCCAACCCTGCCTGCTGACTTTAACCTTATTTCCCCTCCTGGAACAAGTAAAAGAATTGTAAATGCATTATGTATGGATTGACTAAAATCATTCCTTATTCCACAAAAAGAAATGAGGGGTCTCCATTTGCACAGCGAGGACCCTCTACTGAAGAGAATTCACATCATTGTATCCTTTAATTCTCACAACATCTTTATTTCACTTATACAGAGACTGGGGATCAAAAAGGTTGTGTGACTTGCCCAGCTCACTCAGAAAACGCCACAGCTGAAAATTCGAAACTGGTTGATTGGGATACCAACTTGTTTCTTCTCGTACTCCACTCTTAAGGCAGCAACAAATCTTCACTCTCAAAAACGAGGAGGATAATATAGTTGCCATCTCACTACCTCTCCCACCAGCATGATCAGCACCATCAGCTGCTGATGAGGGACAGGCCACCAACAACGCTGACAGAACGACCCTCACATCTGCTGTTCGTGGGCTTCTGGTGCAGCTCTGCAAAGGCAGGGACTGCTATCAGCGGCATGCTGTGGAGACTACAGTCAGACCCCGTACAAACTTTCAAGCCTCTGTCCCATGTCTCATAAACATTAGGTCCTTGGCATGCCTGGGTCACCAAGCTTAACTGTTGCTTAACTGTTGCATCATCTAATTTTATAGTTTCTTAATTTAAGTTTTATATCATTTTTCCTCATGATTCCAAGATAAGGTGGTTTTTTGATGTGTTTTTAAGATACCTGTGTAAAAGCTTTTTTTTTTTTTTTTTTAAATACTTTTTGGTTCAGGGGTACATATGCAGGCTTGTTACGTAGGTAAACTGTATGTCATAGCGGTTTGGTGTACAGATTATTTTGTTACCCAGGTAGTAAGCATATTATCCCACAGGTAGTTTTTCAGTCCTCAACTTCCTCCCTCCCTCCACTCTCAAGTAGGCCCCATTGTCTGTGGTTCTCTTCCTTGTGTCCATGTGGACTCAATATTTAGCTCCTGCTTATAAGTGAGAACATTAGATATTTGGTTTTCTGGTTTCTGTGTTAGTTCATAAAAGCTTTCTCTTTTTTTGCTACTTATATTGTATTTTTGCCTCAAATTTCCTGGGTATCTACAGAAAAAGTTTCTTTTTTATTTTCAAATTTTAAAATGTAGATAAATCCCTCTGGTATTTACATTTTATATTTCAAAGTTTCTAAAATACATATAAAATTTAAAAAAATGTTACATTAGAACTATCTTAAGAAAAGGTGGATAAAGCCAGATGTTGCAACATGGTTGCTTATTAACTGATCTTTAATAAGTTTTTTAAAAAGTATGCATAAATCATAGTCATTTGGTGGAGTTCTTAATTAATACCTGGTGGCACAGAGCTTGAGATTATGCAGGTGCCACAAAAATGTAGTATTTAATTCTAGATTGTTCCTACTTTATGGCAGTGCAAACTGAGATCTATGAAAATTAAATGACTTCTTTCACATTACACAATAAGTTGTCTTGGAAAAAATATGGCTAGAACTGCAAAACTGAGCTAGACGAGATTTGAGGACCACAATCTAGCATGGAGATAAATAGCTGTCCTTTTAGACCACTGACTGCTCTTCCAAGGCAGGTTATGTTTCTCTGGCAATTTCCACTCCTGGAAAGTAAGGGTCTTAGCTTATACAATCTCACTTTTGCGGGGAAGGGTGGGGTAAGGTCTAAATCTTAGCATTTTAGGAACTTGGGTAGAGGTTACATAGGTCTCCTTCAATATTTTCCCCAGGAGTTTCTATGTCCCTTATGCAAATAGGATTCTTGGCCTGCTCTGAGTTCCCCCAGGTGAAAATATCTTATGAAGCAACCAGCCACTCACACATTAGTATGATTTAATCATCTCTAAAGAGATAGCTCTCTGAAGCTAAGACTTTGCAAAGGAGTAGAGTAGGAGGTGAAGAAAATAATGCTTTGTGTTTTTATCTCTGTACTGTTAAGTCTTCTTTGTCTTTCAAGATTCCATTCAAGTGCCATTTCTTCTAAGAAGACTTCCTTAATCTCTCTAGTTAGACAGATTGCTTCCTTCTTGTTACTTCAATAATACCTTTTTCTTTATGCTCTACACCAGTACTTCTTACAGTCTCTTCCATACATTTACTTATTGGTGTGTTCATCTTATATTTCCTCTGGACTGGTAGTCCCTTGAGGGCAGGGATACTTTTGATTTACTTTCTTACCCCTATGTGTTGTCCAGCTCAGAGAAGGTAAGGTTGTCTTCTGATATCTTAAAACTCTGAAATTACTTAGAAGGGAGATGTAAGGTGTTTGTCCAGTTTTGCACAGGCTCCTCTAGCTCTTGCACCATCCCCCTACAGCAAAGTTTGGGCCACTTGGAAAGAAGCCTTGAATCTCTTCTGTACTCTCACAGTCTTGGTGCCGGACCAGTGGTTCCCACCCATCGTTCACTGTCTGCCAACCTGCTCTGGTTTCAGGAAATACAAGTTAGATTCCTAGCTGAGGAACTTTCTCACTTTGTTGTGACCTTGAGTAATGTATATCATCTTTCTCTTCAGTTTCTTCTTTTATAAAATAGGCATTATTCTTACCTCTTATGGCTATTGTTCTGAGGACTGGATAAAACACCTGCAGTATTTGACACAATACTTTGCACATAGTAACCTCAATAAATAGTAGCAATTATTATTTTCAATAAAGAACAAACACGTTTAAGATATTGCCTGGTATATAGCAGGGGCAATAAAAGCTGTGTGTAAGCATTTTAATTCTTATTTTAGGAAAGCAATACAATGTAGTAAGAAGAGCAGGAGCTTTGGAATCTACTTTGGGTTCAAATTCTTGCTCTGCTAATTGCTTGTTGAGATGCATTGAGTAAATTGCTTAACTTTTCTAAGATCAGATTCCTCATCCCTAAAATGGGGGATAATTCTACTTTATAGAATTGTTGTGCCGATTTAGAGAGAAAAAATATTTTAAGAATTTTAGTGGATTGTATTTACCAAAGATGGCCACATTAATATCTCTCATCTGGCATGCTGTTCTAGAACTTTGCTGCCCTCCCTCCCCATCAAGAGCTGGACTTGAATTTCTCTCTCCTTGAATCTCAGTGGGTTTGTAGGACACTTGTGATTAACAGAATGCACTGGTTGTGATACTAGGTACCTTCCTAAGCTAGGCCCTAAGATGCCATGTGGCTTCCATCTTGTTGCCACTTGCCTGTGGAGTCCTGAGTGGAAGAAATCCGTTATGGGTGAGAACATTCAGGCCACACAAAGAGGTCACATGTAGGTAGCCCAGCAATGGCCCCAGCTGGGACCCCAGTCAACAACCACCATCAACTGCACAGATATGCAAGTGAAGATGCTTTCAGATGAACCCAATCTCCAGCCACTGAGTCTTCTCAGATGAAGCTTCAGACATTGTGGAGCAGAGACAAGATATTCCCTCGGCTTTTTTTTTTTTTTTTTCAAATTCTTGACCTATAGAAATTGTGAGTGGTTTTAAGATGCAAAATTTGGGGTGATTTGTTATGCAGCAATAGTTATTGTAATAGGGTACTAATAAAGTACTATTGCATAGTAAAGACCAGATGAGACGAAATAACAGCATTTGTTATTAGAGCAATTATTAAAATCATTACCATCTCACAGGTGTATGTCTACATGCTCCCAGTATGCTGGAGAACTCTGCCCCTCAGGCTTCTGCCCCACCCCCAATCTCTCAGCCCATGAAAATTTAGCTTGTGAGCCCCTCCCCACGCCCTGCCACATGGTTGTGGGGGCACAGGAGGCCAAGAGGACGTGGGAAGTGGTTCCGTTGGCCTCTTGAGTCACAAACTGTGAGGATGTTAGGGGGCCCTTCTTCCTTGTTTTGGTGCAGCTTTCTTCCCTGCTTAGGACAGGGAGTGACTGCTCAAGCTGTTTTTGTGTAAGACTGGCTGGCCTTGCCTGTATGAGGACATCTCCTTAATCTCCTGTCCTCTGGCACCTTTACACTTGACTGGACAGAGGTCAGCTTCATGGGAAACATTCTTTTTTGCAGTTAAGCCAAGCCCTTCAGGTCTTAGAATTGGTTTAAACCTGATTAACTCACAAGAAAAGGGAATTTTACATTTTGGGAGTGGAGAATAAGATATTTAAGCCACTCTTAATACATGCTTTCCATCTTGCTACTTTCAAAACCACATGCTCTCTCTCTCTTTCTCTTGAGTCTCTCTCACTTTTACTCCTTTTGCTTTCAAACTGGGTTTTTCTCTCCTCTCTTTTTCTCTCCTTCCTCTTTTCACCTCTTCTCCATCATTTGCACTTTCTTTCCTATTCTTCTCCAAATTCTACCCTCTCTGCCTTCCCTCATCCTTTGTCTATCTCTTCATGTTTTTCTCTGCTTTGCTCTTCCCAGCTTTGATATCTGTCATTTTCAGCATCTTTGTTCCTGAAGGGGTGAAGCATGTAGCTGTCTTTGAAGATGACAGTATCATCACCAAACGATTACAGAGGGAGGTTGGAATTCTGGAACTTCTGCACAATATTAGCTTTGCTTATATTCTGAGCAGTCTTGGTGGAGAACGTGCCCAGCGATGTGTTTCAGATCTAATAGGCCAGATCTCTCCTTGTCAATATAGAGGCTGGTGGGAACCACATTGTGGGGTTGATGGCCCATTCACTAGGCTTACTGGAATGTCTCCCATGCTGTCCTCTGAAAGGACAGCTCAGGGCAGGCAGAGATCTGAGGATGATTAAGCCTCTCTCCGAAGACTTTGGAAAAAGCCTTGGACTTGGGGTAAAGATCTCAGTCCCCCACCAGCTGTGTGATCTCAGGTCAATCACTTTACCTCTCTGAGCCTGTTTCTAACCCATAAAATGGAATAGTGATAGTCATCTTGCCTTCCTCAGGGAGCTATTATGAGGCTCACATGAGCTAATGAATGAGAAAGCATTTTGTAAAGTAGAAAGTGCTGCACGAATTTAAACCCTTTTTTATTATTGTTGTTATCATGGTCATAATTTTTATGTACCACTAATGTTCATCTTACAACTCATCAGTATTAAGAAGAATACGCTCTAAGTGGAACAAAATCTTGTTTCTCCGTCGTGCATGAATTTATGGCATACATGTGGGAAATAAATATTACTGTTTTGTGGGGCCTTTATCAAGTCCCCTGCTTCTGCCCCACCCCCATCCTGTTCATTTAAGCTTAGCTGACCCTCTCTGCAAGAGGGTGCTGGGAAAGCCAGGGTTGACCTTACAGACCTGGACGAGCTTGGCGGGATGTGCTCTCAAACCGGCACCTTGCATCATCCTCGCATCCTATCCCATTCCTGCATCTGCCCACCGTGGTGTAAGCCCAGTCCCGGTCTTTGCGCCTGAGACAGAGTAGCTTCTCTGAGGGCAATCCCAGTGTGCTCCAGGACCCAGGTAGCCACCTTCTCAGGTAGTCCTTGGTCCTCCCTCTCCCCGTCTGGCTTCGGCCAGGCTTAGTCTCTTGGGCTCCCCCTTGTGGTAGGCCTCAGCCAAGCCCGCCTCACTGACCCTCCAGTAGGTCCTACAATCGAAGAAGAAATAAGCCGCCCATTTAGGGAACTGTGGCTCCTGGAACCGCAGATTTCTCCATCCTTGCTGGCTGCTGAGACCACCGACCTCAGGTGCCTCTGGGAGGAGCGAAGGCAGCTCTGGGGAGCTGTAGCCACCTCACCACCTGCTCTTGGCTTGGAAATTTCATTGCTGTTAAAACCAGTCATGGTCATCTTATTCCAACCTGAGTGAGTATTCTTACCAATCTTCAAACCTGCATCAGACACATGCTCCCAAGAGTTGAGGAGGGGCTTACAAAGGGTGACAGAAGAGAGGTGGGAAGTGCATTCAGTGGATAGTTTGGTTCCACTCACCCACCTCTTGGGCCTCACTCCCCGGGTCTGTGCCAACCCATCCAGCCTCAGCCTGCAGTGCACTGCCCATTCCTGCTCCCCCACAGGCCTTCCTTTCCCCTCTCTGAATCTTGGTGTGGCCTTCCACTTGGTCTCTCAATCCCAACCCCACTTTGACCCTCACAGCTAGTCCAAGAGAAGCTCTCATTGCATTTTACAGTTGAGGAAACTGAGGGTTAGGATGTTAAATCACTTATTTGAGGTCCGATGGTTCTTGGCTGGGGGAGCCAGAAGCCGGCCAGAGTGAAAACTCATTCCATTATGATATGCTGCCTCCTCCGCGGTTTTAGAAAAATGATTAGGGATTAGCCTGTGCTTTCAAGGAGCTCAGGGCCTAAAGGAATAGACAGAGTCACATAGACAAATGCCTGCTATCAGCTAAGGCAATAGTGGGATAAGGGAGACTATCCATAGCTCTCAAAATTCAGAAGAGCTATTTAGTTATTAATTTGGCCCAAAGAACTAGTGGTGGTGGGGGGTTGTGTGTGTATGTGTTAACACTTTCAGAAGATGGGCTGTCATTAAGTGACATTGTCAGTATTTTCCCCAGGTCAGAAATCTAGAGAGCAAATATTAGTGTTTCATGCTGCCATTTCCCCAACCTTGCCCATGGCAGACACTGATGATCATTCTTCTCTAGTGAATCCAGATATGGCTTCAGAATCTTTGCCACAAAATGTCTAGGTGGCTATAGCTTTTGACTGAGGCTGGCAAGCAAAAGAGCATTTTTTTTTTTTTTTTGGCTACTCTGCAGTCTTAGATAAACACTTTCTACAAGAGAAAACAGGCTCAGAGAAGGAAATGACTCTTGTACATCACTATGGTGCAAGAGCATCTCTGATTCCACCAGGATTTACTTCTCTGAATGATTTTCTTATCTCTTGGACATTATTTGGTTCTTGCTAAACATTCATTGAGTTCTGATTCTGTGGCATGGATAGGAAATATTAACCTGCATTACCTCTCATTCTCACAACTACCTGTGAGGAAGTCATGATTATTGCTACTTCACAAAAGAGTAAACTGAGAACCAGAAATGTAAATAACTTTTTCAAGTTCACACGGCCAGGAAGCAGTGGAACCAATATTTGGTCTGCCTCCAGAGCCTATTTATTTTTTAATTCTTCTAAATGTGTTACAAAATGTTAAAAAAATCTAAAAAGGTTTAAGATGAATACAGTGCATACCCTTGTCCCCACTTCCCAGTTAGAAACAAAACAAAGCCTGTTTCATTTTTGCAGAATACCACACTGCTCTTCGTAACACATAATAAAACGTGATTTAATAATGTAATTGAGCCATGCTGAACATTCTCAATCAAGCCTGCTTTTAGCAGAGTTTTAAAATGACTTTTCTTTATAAATTGAAATAATGTCTTTGGATGTTTGAGAGATTGCAGCAAGGAAAGTCTGCTGTTCACAGACCTGGTCATTCGAGGAGTATTTTAATGCCATAGACATAGATTTCTCATTTTACCTTTAATCAATTCTAACAAGCCAGATGGTCATTGCAAACGGGTCCTCTAGCATCTCCCTTTTCTGCCTCTGCCACTTTCAGAGGACTTATTTGAATTTGGTTCCCTGTAACAATCTTTTCTTTTCTTTTCTTTTTAGAGACGGGGTCTTGCCGTGTTGCCCAAGTTGGTCTTCAACTCCCAGAGTTAAGCTATCCTTCTACCTTGGCCTCCCAAAGTGCTGGGATTATAGGCATAAGCCACCACGTCCAGCCCCTGCAACAATCTTATACCATTCTATTCTCTTTCTTTCCCTGCCACCATTTGGGTCACTCCCTAATAGTCATAACTCTATCTTCTCTAGTTTCCCCACTTGGAATGAGCCTTTCCTTCATTATACTCTCCCTCAGCACCCGATAACCCTAGTAAAGCATACATCTGCCTCGTATTAGTTATTTATGTAAGTAATTTCCCCATTAGACCCAGCCTTGCTCATCTATAATCCATGTAACAGTAATTATCACAACTGTGAAGCCTTTACATTTTCTGAGTGCTTTTCTTAGTTATAATCTTATTTAATTTGTACAATATCTGAGGTATGTATTTTTAAATCATATTCAATTATACAAATATGACCACAGTGACTCAGAAAGGTGAGGTGACTTGCCTAAAGTCACAGCTAGCTAGTTGCAAAGTTCAGAGAAAATTCAGCGGGTCTGTCCTCCTCTTATTAGAATATACAGTATGCTGCAGGGCACAGTGGCTCATGCCTATAATCCCAGCGCTTTGGGAGGCCAAGACGGGTGGATCACGAGGTCAGCAGTTCAAGACCAGCCTGGCCAGCATGCTGAAACCCCGTCTCTATTAAAAATACAAAAATTCGCCAGGCGTGATGGCAGGCACCTGTAATCCCAGCTACTCAGGAAGCTGAGGGAGGAGAATTGCTTGAACCCGGGAGGCAGAGCTTGCAGTGAGTTGAGACCACACCATCGCACTCCAACCTGGGTGACAGAGCAAGACTCCATCTCAAAAAAAAAAAAAAAAAAAAAAAAAAAAAAAAAAAAAAAAAAAAAGAAAGGAAAAAGAAAAAAAAGAATACATAGTATTCTATATGTGATTTAAAACCTGAGATTTGTTGTAGTTTTACTCAAACTACCAACTGTCAATTGCTTTATTCTGGAAATATCTACCAAGCACACATTATGTGCCAGGAATTATGCGGGGTTCTAGGGAAACAGCAGTGAATAGGACAAAGAAGGTCCTTATCTCATGAAGCTTACAGTGTAGTAGGTAGATAATTAACAAGTAAGCAAATAAATAAACAAGGTGTGGTAGGCTAAATGGTGATCCACCTGCTCAAAGATGTCCACATCATTATCCCTGGAACCTGTGAAGTTTACCTTACATAGCAGTAGACACTTTGCAGAAGTGATTAAATTAAGGGTTTTTTGATGGAGGGATTAACCTGATTTTAGCTAGGCGGGCCCAATGTAATGAACCTTTAGGAAAGGGAGTCAGTAAGATCAGAGTTAAAGAATAAGATATGAAGAGGGAAGCAGAGGTCAGACTGATTTGATTGATAGCTTTGAATATGATAGGGGGCCATGAGCCAAGGAAAGAAGGCAGGCTCCAGATGCTGGGAAAGACAAGTAAATGATTCTCCCCTAGAACCTTCAGAAAAAGTGCAGCTCCACTGACCCGTTTTAGACTTCTGACTTTCAGAACTATAACAGAATAAATTGATGTTGCTTTCAGCCACTAAGTTTGTGGTAATTTGTTATAGGTGCAATAAGAAACTAATACACAAAGCATAGCCTGGACAACATAGCAAGACCCTTGTCTCTACAAAAAAATCAAAAAAAAAAATAAATTAGCTAGGTATGGGGGTGTGTGCCTGTGGTCCCAGCTACTTGGGAGGTTGGGGCAAAAGGATTGCTTGAGCCCAGGTGTTTGAGGCTTCAGTAAGCTATGATTGTACCACTGCACTCCAGCCTGGGTGACATAGTGAGACTCTGTTTAAAAAAAAAA
>NW_016812346.1:638983-675030 GCF_001698545.2 Rhinopithecus bieti | reverse complement strand
AAAAAAAAAAAAAAAAAAAAAAACAGTAAAATATACAAGACAATTACAGATTATGATCAAACTTCTGAATAAAAGACATTTTGATAAGATAACAACTGGGGCAGCCTTCTCTGAAGAGAGGATGAGAGTGAACCAGTCCAAGGAAGAGCACTCCAGGCAGAGGGAACAGCAGCTGCAAAGACCCAGAGGAGGCAATGTGACGAGTGACAAAGACAGGGCCAGTGTGGCTAGATTTTAGGGAAACAGCAGAGGGTGGGGTGAAGTGAGGTTGGAAAGTTAGGTCAGAGTTAGATCCTATTGGACCTTTTAGTCCATAGTGAGGGGTTCAGATTTTGTACTAAAAGAAAAGGGAAGCTCTTGAAGAATTTTAAACCAGGTGAGAAATAAATTGCTACTGCATGGCCCAAAGTTCTCAGCATGATGAAGACCCTTTCTTGGGGCATGGGAAAAACTCACTCACAACCAACCCACCCTCCAAATGAGCTCTCCTGTGCTGTACCAGGTTTGAAGAACATGCCCAGTCTTTACTAGGAAGTGTGGGATTCTCTGCCAACCTGGCACTCCAATTCTGTAGCGGGCAGGCACCTCTGATATAAACCATCGGCAGGAGACAGTGCGGTTACCTATGATTTCCCACAGACAGACATGGAGGGAAACTGGGCACTACTGAGCTCAGAAATGCCCCTGCCAATGGGCTGAACTTACCATCTACTACGCAAATACCTTGCTTCATATTTGCTCTGTCTTGAGATTGTAAACTCTGTGAAATTAGAGACCATCTGTACTTTGTCCTTGTGTTTCTAGTTTTAGCATTTAGTAGATGTTCAATAGGCACTTGTTGAAAGCATGGATAACTGGAGGGGAATAATTTAGCCCTGTGTTTTGTAAGGAGCAGAAACAGAAAGAGAGCTAATAAGCTGGAAAATACAAATATCAAAACACCCTGTTAGTTTTGCTATAATGCTTGTTTTGAAACTATGAATTGTTTTAATGCAATTTATACTAGGAAATGATGTGAATATAAGACAATTTCCCCCCTTGAAAAACACTAGGTGAATGCCAAAACCCAGCTGAACAGACCTGTGTAATACACAAAATGCACACACACATATACATCAAACATTCACAGTAACTTTAGATCACTGTATGTGTGAGGCTCCACACCTATCCACATCTGGCGTCCCAACTCTGTCCAATTTCAGATGATTCTCCTCCCACCACCTCACAATTACTCTTGGTCTTCCTGACGCCCACTTCCACAAGCAAACTGCAGATCTTTATCAATGTCAAGTGCCATATTTATTATAGTACGTATACATTTAACTATTAAATACGTTTAAGACAGGGCTGCTATTTTTATTAGGCTCCTATTTTTTTAAAAATGTGTCACTGGTGAAGTTTCTGAGTGTTATGCCCCTAACTCCATTTGCCCCGTAAACCCTGTGATTTTTAGTGGGTAATTTTGCACAGCACAGCGATTTTTTTTAGAACACATATGTGGCATTATAGCAGAACTGACTGTACTTTCTTCTGTCTGCAACACCAGGCAAACAAGAAAACACACATAGTGATAAGCAAAAAAGTGAAATCAAACAAATAAAGTACTAAGAATGCTTCATGATGTCCTTCTGGTGTATAGGACAATCTTTGTACTATTTATTCATTTTTTCATCCATCCTTTCTTCCATTTATTTATTCTATCAAATGCCTACTATGTGTCAGTTCCTGAGATAGGCCCTAGTGAACAAAATTAGAATCTTAAGAAGTCTTAGGATTAGGAGAAAATAATATATGAACAGACAATGATAGTTCATCTTTATTATAGGTTTACTGTGTATCAGGCACTATGATCGGCACTTTATCCATTTTACTTAATCCTTTTAATAACCTGGTGGTTATTGGTAGATATTACCAATAAGTGAGGTATTAATATTCTTCCCATTTTCCAGATGAGGATACCGAGGCTTAGCAATACGTGGTGGAGCCAGCACTTACACCCAGGCAGTCTGACTGCAGAGCCTTTGTTCTTGAATGATATTGTTGTGATCTGGCCTCCCTGTTTCTGTTTGCTTATCTCCAGTGGGGAACACACAGCGTCTCCTTTTTTGGAGAATGGAGAGCAGCCTGTTCCATCTTTGGCAGTATATCAAAGGAGTGAAAAAATATATTTCAACAGCTGGCACTAGAGTTCACGGTAGAGGGAGAGTTGTATTTATTTAAGAAAATACATTGGGAGGCCGTTCCCTTTGGGGGTGCAGAAGAATCTGAGGGAAAATCTGAAAGGACCAAGCTATACTGCTTTGCATAAGATTTTAATAGGAAATTTTGGATTGGGACAGAGTAGAGGAGGATGAAGAGAGAGAAGGGACTGTGCATCCTGGCAGAGCACTGGTGCCCGTGGGGGATGGTGGTGAGGGGAGGATGTCCTGGGACAGGACTGGCCACGGGGGCTTTCAAATGCTGGGGAGCCCTTTGACATTGTTCCCTTGGACATTATTTGCTTTACTGTGATGTAAACCTTCTCATCACTCAGACCTCCATAAAGTCTATGGCACACTGTGGGGAAAACCAAAGCTCAAGGATCATGTCTGAAACTGGGCTATGATGGAGCACACCTGGGGAGGAAAGTCCCCGCCCCTCCGTACATGCCCATTAAGTGATGGCCAGTCACTGCCGATCTTCCTCTACCTGCCAAGGCAAGCAGAGCCATTGCTGGGACTGGAGGATATCAGGGCCAGCTGTGAAGTCGGGCGCTGGGGGGGAAGCGTCTGGGGAGGGCTCAGGTGGAAATGAGGGGCATTCAGGTCCATTCTGTGTAATTCCTAAAGGACTAACTAATGGACTTCAGATGGCCCTTGGGTTACAGTTGTTAGGAATAGGGCTCTCACATCAGGGAAACCTGGGTTTGAATCCCAGTTTGGCCATTTACGGGTGGCCTTGAACAATGTACTTAACCTGCCTGCACCTCCACTTTCTTCATCTACAACATGGAGATAACCTTTCCTACTTTGAGTGGTTATTTTGAGAACCCAATGGATGTAAAATGTTTAACACAATCGCTGGCATAATAATCAAACAATGGTTGTTGTTATAATTAACTCCAGTGGTGGAGTGTTAATGGCATAGGCTTTTTACTTGGTAGGATCAGGGTTCGAAATCCATTTTTACTACTTACTAGGTCTGTCTACCTGAGCATGTGACTAAACTCTGGCTGTTAGCAAAATGGGGAAACAAGACCTACGTGGAAGGGCTGAGGTGAGGATTAAATGAGAGAACAGAACATGACTAACACTCTTCTGGGTACACAGTAGATGTCCAATCCTCAGGGCCAAGTCTAATCCATAGAGTGCCTTTTGTGAATTAGGGAAAGTTGCCCCTTCTTTCGAGAAACCCAGTTGGCAGGTTTCAGTCCCACTTACCACCCTGGCCTGGGTACCTTGGTGAGGTGCACAATGTGCGCATCTATAGGACATGGCCTACCAGTGATGGGCGGCTGTTAGGGCTGTGCTAATGAGCATTCTCCTGCCTCTGACTTGTCTGCTTCGTTCTGGCTTAAGACTGTTCTTGGTTTGGAAGAAAGCACCTAGGCTTCTTAATTTTCTCTCTTCTGGCCCCAGCTGCCTTTCTTCTTGTGACCTGGTTTCTCCACCCATCTCCCCAACTTCCACCCCCAGTCTTCTTACAGACAGGATCCTGGCCAACCTCTGGCTGTGCAGCTGGCCTGGAGACCACTCAGTGGGCAGGTTGGATCAATAGCCTCCCTCCTGATTCGCAGGCTCAGCCTGGGTTCTGGAACAACCTCTGCTGAGATAATCTATGCTTTAATTGCCAACAGCAGTCAGAAGGAAGCAGATGATCACCGCCCATAAAGGGCGAGAGTCCTCGGTGGGGAACTGGGCTGGCTGCAGAGCTGTTGCAGGCTATTTTTAGTGCTTGGCCACAGAAGTGCAAGGAGAAAATGCCAAGCTGGAAGGCAGCCTTTCCACCAAGGACTGGGCTCCCAGGGGCCTGTATGTGACCCTCAACCCCAGCCCTTTGTGCTTCCTTTCCCTTCATGGTGAGGATTCCAGGCATTGCTGATAGCAGCAGCCATCCCTCTGCTGGAAGCTAAAAAAGCCTGGGAAGGACAGTAGTCACTGGTTCCTGGGCTGGCTGCATGAGCTGGTGTTTAACCCGCTGGCAATTCTCAGCACCAGGGATCTCAGCTCTTATGGTGTTCCCATTTTATAAATGAGGGGAGTGGGCCTCAGAAGTATGAAATAACTTCCTTAAGGTCATTGTTCCAGTAAGTTCTCATCATAGTTGTCTTTGTTATTGCTTCCTTAGGAGCATCTGTTCAGCAGAGTGGTAGAAAGGTGCAACCAGAGTCCCTGCGTTTGCCTTCAGCCTCTCACTGGTTGTGTGATCTTGGGACAAATTACTTACCCTCTCTGAGTCCCAGTTGCCATCTGTAAAGTAGGGGTAAGAAAAGTGCTACCACATAACTGTTGACAATTAAGTGAGAGAAAACCTGGAAGACCCTTATAAATGTTCTTGGCCTGTAGGAAGCACTCAATCAATGTCAGTTGTTGTTCTACTGCTGGGCCATCTGCTAGCTCTTGGCAGGCATCCTAACTAATCCCACAACTCAGTGAGGCATTATCAGCCCCATTTTTCAGATGGGGAAACTGAGTCCCAGAGAGATGAATTGAATTCCTAAGAGCACACGGCTAGGAAGGGCAGGAGGTGGACCTCGAACCCAGGGCTTGGCCCTTCCAGGTTCAAGATCTTTCTTCTATGTAAGCTGGCGTTTCCTGTGTGCTATGTCCCTTGGAAATATGAGCAGAGGGAACAGGTGTAGGTGTCGAGAAGGTGTTAAAGACTGGGTGAGGGTATGTGTGTAACATGTTAGAAAGTTTGGTGGGCATGAAAAGAAGAAGAGCTGTGACCCAGTGCTCAGGTTAGCAAAGATCTAGCTCCTCTCTCCTTTCTCATGGCTTTCAGGGTGTCCTTGAGACAAACTATGTGAGAAGGAGCCTCAGAGTCATCTTGAGTGACCTCCCCTGAGGTCCTACATGAGATTACTCTCCAGTCCTGCCATAATCAGTTGCATGGCTGTGTGAAACCCAGAGACTGTCCCTTCAGGGTTAGGTTTGCTAGAATCAATGTGGCCTCTATAGTCTGGTGTTGGGGTAGGTTTCCCTCAGCCTGGCCTGCTTTGCTCTGTCCTTGACCATTCTGTCTTCCAAATAACTCTTCTATGTACCCTTTCCTCTCCAGCCCACTGTCATCACCCTGATTTCAGCCTTCTTACCCCAGCAGGATCATTGCCACAGCCCTCTAATTGGTCTAGGCCCCATCTCCAATCCACAGGGCCTGCCTGAGAGGGCGGCCTTCTCAAATGTGGATTTCATAGGGTCACTTCCCTTCTTACATCCTTATGAACTACCCAGGGCCAGAAAAATCAACCTTTTGAGCTTCTAGCTCTCCCATCCCAAATACCCCGGGGTAAAACCCAACAGTTCTCAAAAGTGTGTGCCTAGAAAATAAGCCTTTAGATTCTTAAGAGGTGGGGGCAGCATTCCGTGGGGAAATTAGTATGGGAAAAACACTGAATGAGGTTCAGCAGGTTTATTTGCTGTAGGACTTCTCAGAACTTCTATTATGCTAATTTCTGATACAAAAGCCTTCCAGTTAACCACAGGCAAGGCTGCCTGGAAAACAATATGTACCAAAAGTGCTGAATGAGCAGGAAAAAAAAGGAAACAGTATGGACTCCTAGTTTGAGCAACAGCTGACACTAACATAGCACTTACTTCTGTTGTGTGCTTTGTTTCTATTGCCTCATTTAGTCCCCACAATTCTAGCAGGCAGGCACTATCATTATCCTCATTTTGTGGATGGGGAAACTGAAGAACAGAGAAGTTAAGCAGGTTACCTAGGTTCACCAAGCTAGTTAGCAGTGGAGCTAAGATTCCAACCCAGACATTCTGGCTCTGAAATCTGCACTCATAGCCACTACACTAGAGCCACACTTTAAGGACTCCACATGTACCTGGCATTGTGATAAGCACCCTATATGCATTATTTCCTTGATCCTTCCAACAACCCCACACTTATGATCCTCATATTTTTTGTTAGGGAAACAGAAATACAGTGTACATTGGGCTAAGAGGTGCCTAAGCTGAGGTTTGAACCTTGGTCGTTCTGTGATTTGTGAATCTCCAGCCTGTCTTGTTCTGAACAGAATAAGGGAGTCCTTTACCAAGGAGCATCTTGCAGTGCGTAAAATATACAACAGAAAAGCTTCCTTAGCTATCTGGAAAGAGTCACTGCCAAATTATATCATCCTGTTTCCCGATGCCAGGACTTTGCTTGTACTGTTCCCTTGGCCTGGAGTGCCATCTTCCTGCTCAGTCCTCTTAACACCAAGGAAGAACTAAAATAAGGTCCCATCTCTTTAGTTTTCTCAGACTTTCCCCTTTCAAGCAGCTGTTCCCTATCTGTGCTTGCATGGCACTTGATGAAAAAATTATGCACCAATGGTCTGCTACAGTATAGATTCTTTCATTTATTCATTCTCTCCCTCATTCATTCGTTCATGCATTTTCTTAACAAGTATTTATTGAGCAATTCCTAAGTGCCAGCATTGTTTTAGGTCCTAGGGATACAGCAGTGAAGAAAACAGACAGAAATGTAGACCCTCATGGAACTTACACTGTAGTGGGAGAAAAGGGATAATTAAATAAGTGAACTATATATAACATTTTTGAAGGCAAAGGGGGATAGGGAGGGATTAGTTGAGAAAGGGTTGCATTGTTAAATAGAGAGTTAGATAGCCTGGTGTGGTGGTGCGCCCCTGGAATCTCAGCTACTCAGGAAGCTGAGGCAAGAGAATATCTTCAACCTGGAGGCAGAGGCTGCAGTGAGCCAAGACTGTGCTACTGCACTCCAGCCTGGGTGACAGAGTGAGACTCTGTCTCAAAAAAACAAACAAACAAACAAACAAAAAAACCCATAAATAAATAAATAAGGATTAGAGAAGGCCAACCTGAGATTGTGACCTTTTAGCAAGGACCCAAAGGAACTGGCACATTCCCAGGTCAGGGTGGAGCCACCTTGGCTGCCTTAGGGCGAGTGAGGAGAGAGTAGCTGCAGATGCTCAACATAGGTTTCTTTCTTTCTTTTCTTTTTTTTTTTTTTTTTTTTTTTTTTTTTTTTTTTTGAGACGGAGTTTCACTCTTGTTGCCCAGGCTGGAGTGCAATGGTACGATTTTGGCTCACTACAACCTGCACCTCCCAGGTTCAAGCAATTCTCCTGCCTCTGCCTCCCAAGTAGCTGGGATTACAGGCATGCACCACCATGCCCGGCTAATTTTTTATTTTTAGTAGAGCAGGGTTTCTCCATGTTGGTCAGGCTGGTCTCGAACTCCCGACTGTTAAGGACAAACTGCCCCAAAAAGCTTCTTGGTACCCCTGACACTTCCCCCAAACCTCTCTGTGCTTCCCACCCTTCCCCCAAGCCTCTTTACATTTCTAAGCCCTTATCTAGGTGCTGGTGAAGCCAGCAGATTTCACTTATCAGACCTTGCTACGATAAACAAACCCCAATTACAAACCATCCAGATCGCACAGGGGGAGGTTGTGGGAAGCATAAACAAACTTTACCTACACCCTCCTGTAATAAATATTACAAGGTGATCTGTGGCAAAATTAACCAGCAAACAACCTCGGGATATGGCCATACCAAAGAACTCCCTCAAACTCCTTTTCCCAATATAAACCCCTCATTCTGTAAGCTGGCTGCTGCCTCCTCTTCTGTGATGGAGCAGCTGGTAGGTTAATAAACTTACTTGCCTGACTTTGGGTCTATTCTTCCTTCTCTCGGCTGACCTTACACGGATCTTAGGTGATCCTCCCGCCTCGGCCTCCTGAAGTGCTGGGATTACAAGCATGAGCCACTGTGCCCGGCCCAACAAAGGTTTCTTCATTTGAGATGCTTAACAAAAGTTTCAGACTTTCTCAATGGTATTATCCTCAAACTTTTCATTGGCATTTTTAGAAGAAATAATTTAATGATGAACTAAAATACATGTGACTACTGAGCATACAACCAGCATCTGAAAATCTGGGGATCACTGAAAGCCTGGGACAGAGAGTTAGGGACCTGCTTTAATCTTGACCTTGGCAATCCCCTTCTGTCTTGGCCACTATTTTGTCCCCTGTATAAGGGACCCAAAGATGTCTCAGGTCCTTTCCAGTTCTGGCTTTGTGCTGTTTCAGAAGACTCAGGCTCCTTTTCTGCAACACAGGGGTTGTAATACCTGCTGCAGTCTCTCTTCTGGTTGTTGTGTCATATCAGGCAATTAATGTATCTTTTCTTCCACCAGATAAAATGTGGAGTCCAAAGTAGATAAAGGCTAGTGTTAATAGGAACTCTATTATTGCATGTTGGTAACCAAATCTGCCATTGATGTGTGCTTGTGAGCATTTCGTTTTGTTAATCCCAACAGTCACTCTATGACTTGAACATCACCAGCTCAATTTTATGACTGAGGAAACTGCCTTAGAGAGGCAAATTCACTCGCTTGAGGGCACAGAACTTGTGAGAGGAGGACCCAGGATTCAAATTCCAGAATGTGTCAGGGCTTGTGCTGGCTTCCCAGTACACACAGAGGCCAGGTTGAGGTCAAAGCTAAGCCTAGGACAAAACACAACCAAAGGTAATGGGAAACCAAACAAATTCTCAGCCCTTACAGTTGCTGCTAGCCTGCGACAAGGTGAAAAAAAGTGGGATGGTGGGGTGAACCATCTGAGTGGCCTATGGGGTTGAACCGTAGGGGCACCAAGATCAACCAGAGCTGTGGATTGAGGCTTCGGGCCAGCTCGGGAAGGGAGGTGACATGGAGAAGCCACCAGCCAGCCCTGGCTGCAGCCACAACCCACAGTGGGCTGGGAGGCATGTGCTCAGCCCCCTCACAGGGGGTCTATAGGTAGCAAAGGGCCCAAGGGGTCAGCCTTGGCCACTGTTATGTTAATATTAAAGATATTAACAAACATATAAAGGACCCTACAAAGCAAGAGAAAAGAATATAATGGGGAAGGAAGAACAGAAAATCATTTCATATATATTTAAATTAATGAAAGACCTAAACAAAACTATCTTTATTAATATTTCCATACTAGTGATAAAACAGATGGATTGGAATTAGATATGGAAAAATGTAATATTCTACAGAAGAAACTCTAGGGAGACCCAGGGAGTTATGAAGGTCACTTCTCATTAAGGGTGAACTTTTCTGTCCTTTCCTTTCTGCCACTGCCTTTATCCTAAGCCTCTGCCAGAGTTGGCAATTTCCCACTCCCTTTCTGTGTTGGAGACAGACGGTGCCACCAAATGCCCCCCTTGGCTAGTCACTGTGAGGCTATTTTTAGTTTTCCAAGCAATTAATGAAATTGTCCATTTGTGGGCAGTGGTTTTTTTTTTTTTTTTATTGGCTGTTTCAGCTGCTCTGAAGTATAAGCAGCGTATTATTAATAATTCTGCAACTCTTAGACACCTAGAATGGGGGACATGGTTTTCCCTTGACTTGCGTTATAAGAAAAAGCAACGATTCCTATATTTTGGAGGTGGTAGCTACCTTGGGAGGACTGTAGGCTTTGAGGTAGACCTGAATTTCCAAGACACAGACTCCTTGGCTGTAAAATGCACATCACAGTACCACCCTGTAGGTTGTGTTGCTGTCTGTGAAGTACCTACAATGGGGTCTGGAACAGTCAAGGAAGAAATACCTGTTCAAGGAGTGGATGGATGCATGAGATCACATTGGTGTGGCTCCCGCTAGAGCAAATGCTTATTGACTAAGTGAAACGGGGTATGTATGTGCAGCACTTAGCAGAGCAGATTATTGTTGGGGAGTGCTATGGGGTGAATTGTGTCCCCCCCAAAAAGAAATGTGGAGTCCTCATCCCCAGCACTTCAGAATGTGACCTTATTTGGAGATAGAGTCTTTACAGAGGTAATCAAGTTAAAACGAAGCCATTAGGGTGCTCCTCATTCCATATGACTAACGTCCTTATAAGAGGTGGAAATCTGGACATACAGACACATGCAGGGAGAATTCCATATGAAAATAAAGGCAGAGATCAGGGTAATACATTTACAACCCAAAGAATGCCAAAAAAGGCCAGCAAGCTGTCGGAAACTAGGAGAGGGGCATGGAATAGATTCTCCCTCCCAGCCCTCCCAAGGAACTAACTGATGACACCTTGATCTCGGGTTTCTAGCTCATAGAACAGTAAGACAATACATTTCTGCTGTTTAAGTCACTCAAGTTTGTGGTACTTTGTTATGGCATCCCTAAAAAATGAGTACAGGGAGTGCTATGGTCTGAATGTTTGTGCCTCCCCAATTCATATTTTGAAACCCAGCCCCAGTGTGACAGCATGAAGAGGTGGACCCTTTTGGGAGGTGATTAGGTCATGAAAGCAGAGCCCTCACAAATGGGATTAGTGACCTTATAAAAGAGTACTGAGGAGAATCACTTGAACCTGGGAGGCAGAGGTTGCAGTGAGTGGAGATAGAACCATTGCACTCCAGCCTGGGTGACAGAGTGAGAATCCATCAAAAAAAAAAAAGAGTCCTGAGGGAGCATCTTGGCCCCTTTTACCACATGAGAACAAGGCTAGAAGGTGCTATTGCTGTCTTTGAAGCATAGAGCAGCCCTCACCAGACACAGAATCTGCTGGCACCTTGATCTTGAACTTCCCAGTCTCCAGAACTGTGAGCAATAAATTCACACTGCTTATAAATTACCCAGTCTAATGTATTTTGTTATGGCAGCCTGAATGCACTAAGATAGGGAGCATCAGTGGGATTCCATATGCTGTAAATCCCTGGCTCTGGCCTGCTGTAGAGTACAGCTTCAATAAGTGCTTGTAAAAATGAATCAGTGAGATAACACAGAGCAAATACCTCACTCAGTGTCTAGTATGTAGTAGGTGCTCTTAATACTTGTTAAATGAATGATGAGCAAGGCTACCCATGAAACTTGTATTCCAAAGCCTGGCATACAGGCAGATAGATGTTCGGTGAATATTTGCTAACCGGATGGCCATCAGAGCTAACATTTATATAGCACTTACTATGAGCCCAGCAGTACTCTGAGTGACTGATGTATATGTAATCCTCTTTTAATCCTCACAACCACTGTATTATTTATCCCATTTTAAAGATGGGGACACTGAGATGCAGATGGGTCAAATAACTTTCCCAAATTCACCGGGCTAATGAGCAGAGTTGGCTGTTGAATCTGGTTTGTCTAGGACGAGGTGCCTGCTCTGAACCACTATTTGGAATCATGCATGCGAAGAGCCTCACACATCGTAGGTGCCCAATTCCAAACCAGCGAGTGGAAGGGAGTCCCTGGGCAAAGCCGGGGCACTCCCTCCCCAGTGGCCTTACAGTAGAGGCAGCCCTGTTGCTCCATTCCTTTCTCTCTTAAGTTCTCCCTGATTCAGCCTTTGTTGCCACAGTCCTCTGGGGCTTTGTGCTTGTCAGGGACAGAAGGGCAGCTGCCTGGGCCCAGCCAGAATTAGCACGGCCTCTCTCTGAGTGGAGGCCCTCATTTGTCCATCCCCTCTTCCTACTCCTGGTCCTTCAGCTGGGCGCAGAGGAAGTCGACTTGAGGGGAGTGGAGCAGAGGGGGCATCAACACCTCCTGCTGTCCATCAGCAAAGCAGCTCTGCTGTCAGAGGGCTGGCGGCACCGAGCATCCTGTCTCTTCTCCATAATTCATCCCAAACCAAATGAGGAGCGCTGACTCGGCGCTTCCCATCGCAGGGCCTGGCTGTTCACAGGCTTTCCCAGAGGCTTCTGGGCTGCGCCAAGTACCAGCAATGGCAGTGATTTATGGTGTCACAGGCCAGCGTCCTCTACCCTGACCACTGCTCTCAGCCACAGGTTTAATTATTTAAACAGATTTTACATTTTATGAGTGTGCCCTCAGGGCTGGCAGAGGAAAGAAAGCCTTTGGAGCAAAAAACAAAAAACAAAAAACAAAAAACTTTGCTTAAAACATTAAATTGAAATATGGAAGGACAGAGTACAGGAAACATCCCTGATTCTTCAATGTGAGTGTGATATTCAAGGCCTTCTGAGCTCGCCCCATTTTACCTGTTCCTTCCCTTGTTTCTACCTCACTATAGAAAAAAGTAATACTTGACCATCCTGTGCAAGTGAGTGAGAGAGCAAACAACAAAACGAACCAGGAAATGTCAGAGTAGAGAGAACGTACAGGAGATTCCCTTGTTTGCAAGTTTACAATTTTGTTTTGGCTAACTAGCCTGTCTGTGATGCATGTGCACTCTACACACACACACACACACACACACACGTACGTATTCACTCATAGGGTTTTACTATGTACCTGGTACTAAGGTAGGACTCGGAATGCCTTGGTGAATGAAACATACAAAAATCCCTGCCCTCATGGAGTTTCCATTCCATGGCAGGAGGTATCATTACCTCATCATTGGAGCCCCTGCTCTTTCATGAGGATCCAGCTAAAGTGCTACTTTTCCTCCCTCTCTTGATCTTCCGGGAGACGTTAATGGCTCATGTGACACTCTGTAATTGTCTATCAAAGCCAAACTCACTCTGCCATAACTGTCGGTAAACTTGAAGCTCCTTTTCTTAGTCTGAGAACTCTTTGAAGGTGAGGACTGTCAAATTTTGCTTCTGTTGGAGCAGCTAGCACAGTGCTTGTAGCACAGTAGATGCTCGTCATGTGGACGGCCATTGGAAGACTCCTCTGCTTCTCTTTTCTGGCAAAGGGAGTCTCCTCGTGTGTTCTCTTCACTCTGACATTTTCTGGTTCTTTCTGTTGTTTGTTCTCTCACTTCCCCCCCCAAACACCCATTCATCTAGCGAACATATATTTACTGACCACCACTCCATAGGAAGCCCTGTTTTAGGTGCTGGGGATATGTTGAAAAGATAGAGAAGGCTCCTGACCTTGGTGTGCTCACATGATAGCTGTAGAAGGAGGGAGGGAGGAAGCAGCTGTTCTGTGGTTCTTTGTATGTCAGTTTCACTGCCCTCAGTGCCATGGCACACCCAGGCTGGACCTGGGATGACCAGTCCTACACCGCAGGTGGTGAGGTATCTGTGTTTTCCCTGCTTGGTTCAGAGAGTGAGGCTGAAGTAAACGAATCTCACCAATCTCCTTCTTCCAAGCTCTTCACCTCTGTGTAAACTGGAGATGACAGAGTCCAAGGCTATTAAAATAATAATGCAAATAATCCATATTTTTCATTTTAAAAGCACTTCTGGAGCATCCGATTAATCTTCTCAGTACCCTTGTGTATAGATAAGTATAAGGTTTTGCTTTTAGATGAAGGAACTGAAACATGAGGTGATTAAACTATTGGCCTGAGGCTATAGTGAAAGCAAGGTTTTGAGTGGAGATTGGATTCATCAGTCCTCAGTTACTTTGAGGAACAGCAGACTTCAAGGGCCATGTCCTGTGGACAGCTGCAGGGATTGCAGCCAATCTGCCTTGGTGGGGCAGTGCAGAGGGGTGGGGAAGAGCTGAAGCTCTGCAGGCCCACAGGCGCCACCATGTAGGGTTGTGTGACCTTTGGCAAGTGGTTTAAGCTCCCTGCACACCAGATTCCTCATCTATTATGTGGAGATTATCACTTTGTTGCAGGGTTATGAGGGTGAAAATATCTGAGATTATGTTGTAGAGTGCTTAGCATGGTGCAGGATACCTTTCTCTTAAAGCTCTCTAGAGACAGAAGCATTTGAAATGGGCAAAGTGCTTAGAGCTACGAATCACTGTCATCATCATCTAGCATCTTTTGGACACTTGGTGTATTCCAGACATAAAGGTGCATTAGCATAACTTCATTAAATGCTAAGTGTCTTGTTATGATCATCAGTCAGGTGCCACACCTATGTCATGTCATTTATCTGATTTCTTTCTCCATGAACAAATGCCAGGCATCTGTCCTGTATGCTGCAGGGGATACAGAATTGCCTTGAATATGGACCTTGTCCTCTGAGAGATCCAGTTGGGGAAGCATCAGTCCAGTTAGTCATGAAGGGCCTGGGTCTACACCCTCAACATCACCCAGGGTCTTGTTACTTGGAAGCCTTTTTGGCTCCAGCAGGGAAAGTTGCAATTAGCTTTGCTACATAAATAGCTCACATTCTAGATATGCTGTGCATGGCACCAGGCACATAACATGCATTCTTTTGTCTAATCCTCATAACAATCCTGGGAGGCAAGAACAACTATCACTTGGATTTTGAAGATGAGGAAACTGATGTGCAGAGAGAGAAATCACTTTTGTGAGGTCCCATAACCAAACACATAGTTGGCCAATCCTCAGTTTAGTATGTCTGAGAGCAGATTTGTGTCTGAAGACAGAATAGAGAGGTATAAATTAAAGCCGGGTTCATAATCGAGCTCATCATAACCTGCTATGTGGACTTTCAGGCTGTCACCGGTTTTCTATGCAACTTTAGTAAATCACCAAGGGTTTATATGATCTCTGTTATTGACCCAAATTGTGGATGTTCCAACAGCAGTAGACAATACCTTTAATTCTTAAAGATATTTGAGATGAAAGCATTTGAATTGGATGGGTGTTTGGACATGCTCATCATCATCATCACCATCTTTATTATCACCATCCAATATCTTTGGGGCATTTGGCACATTCTAGATATAAAGGTGTCTGGCATAGACTACCCTATTAAATCCCCCAAAGATCTTTATGACTAGGTATTATTTAACCCATTTTAAAAATGAGAAAACAGGCATGCTAGAAAGCTCACAGATGTTAAGTAACTAGCCCAAGGCCACAGAACTAGCAAATATGAGAGCTGGCTTTTAAATCATGCAGGGTTGCAGGAGGGAGGGCTGCCACTCCTGGTATGGTCCTGTTTGAGACGCCTCCTGTCTTGTCTCCTCTTTCAGTGCTCCAGCTAGCTTTTTCCTCCAGCAAGAATGAGAATTAATAATTTTAAAGTTGGAAGAGTCACTCTTGGTTTACACACTTTTACAAGGCTGCCTTGGGAGGATGTTTAACCTCTGTCTGCACCTCTGTTTCCTCACTGCTCTCATGTGCCTGCCTCCTGGGGTGTGTCTGTATTATTAATGATGGCAAAGTGATGTGAGCACACTGCACTGAGGTAGATTCAAGAGAGTACAAAGTACAATTAATCTCGAGAACCATCCAATTGGGGCACATGGAGCTGAAGGACATGGTACCTTCATTTTGCAGGGCCTGGACATAAGTGTGTTCACATCACTCTCACATCAGATTTTCTCTAAGACTCTGTGCAGTAGGCTGCATGGCAGACAGACAAAAGAGTATCAGGGCCACAGAGACACATAGGATTACTGGAGGGAGAAAAGAGCATTGGACCAAGGAGAAATTTGTGGCACAGAACTGCTAGTCCTCACCAATGTCATGGCTATGCCAGTTGTTTAGCTTCCTTGCAGTTAGGTTTGTCCATGTGACTGAATCTGGCCAATGGCATGTAAGTGGATGGGGTATGTGCCACTTTCAGGCATGATCACTCCTATAATTTCCCCTTGGGACCTTGCTAGAGAACTTAAATGAGGGTGGAGCCACAAGATGGACAGAGCCCGGGTCCCTGAATGATGGCTACATTTCCTTGCCAACTTACACTGACCTGTGATGTGAAAAAAAAGCTTTTGCCATGTTAAGTCACTAAAATATTGGGGTTTATCTGTTGCATTCACTAGCATTATTTACCTAATAAGCAATAATAAAGATGTGACTTTTATAGCATTTGTGGTTTTCCCACCACTTTCATATACTATAATTTGGAGGATCTTCAGGAGACCTTTGTGTTTTCAGTATCACAAATGGTTGTGTGTTTCTGGAGGGAACTATTTGTGTTCAGCTTTATGGATATCTTGTGGGTTAAACATCTTTTCTTCTGTCACCCTGCCTTTTAGAAGGCTCATAGAAATTGTGGCCTTGTGATCATGGCTACATGACATGCTGTTTGAGTACCAGTTTCACTTCTGTGCCATCTTGCTTCTAAAGTGATTCACTTTCTTTAAACCTCAGTTGCCCCTCTGTAAAATGGGGATAGACAAAGAGCCAACTTGGTTGGGTGCGACCAGGCTTTGATGAAAGCCTGAATAGCTCACACCCAACTCTGCTGCAGAGTTATTTCCCAAACCCTGATTCCCAGAATATGGAATGCAGGAGGAGGCTCAGCAATGCCCACTCTGACCTTTCATTCAGTGTTTCTCAAACTGCTGGGGATTGTCAGTGGTCTGCCAGGAGGCGAATGAAGCCACAGAATAAATATGGTATAATTTTTCTATAAATGTGCAGCAAAATTTTTTTTTATTATACTTTAAATTCTAGGGTACATGTGCACAACATGCAGGTTACATATGTATACATGTGCTATGTTGGTGTGCTGCACCAATAAACTCTTCATTTACATTAGGTATATCTCCTAATGCTATCCCTCCCCACTCCCCCCACCCCACGAGAGGCCCTGGTGTGTGATGTTCCCCTTCCAGTGTCCAAGTGTTCTCATTGTTCAATCCCCACCTATGCGTGAGAACATGTGGTGTTTAGTTTTCTGTCCTTGCAATAGTATGCTGAGAATGATGGCTTCCAGCTTCATCCATGTCCCTACAAAGGACACGAATGCATCCTTTTTTATGGGTGCATAGTATTCCGTGGTGTATATGTGCCACATTTTCTTAATCCAGCCTATCATTGATGGACATTTGAGTTGGTTCTAAGTCTTTGCTATTGTGAATAGTGCCGCAATAAACATATGTGTGCATGTGTCTCTTTAGTAGCATGATTTATAATCCTTTGGGTATATACCCAGTAATGGGATAGCTGGGTCAAATGGTATTTTTGGTTCTAGATCCTTGAGGAATCGCCACACTGTCTTCCACAATGGTTGAACTAGTTTACAGTCCCACCAGCAGTGTAAAAGTGTTCCTATTTCTCCACATCCTCTCCAGCACCTGTTGTGAAACAGAACTTTTAAATTTTGATATGGCATATGCTTAAGCAACATCAGGAGATGTTTTCTTTCCATGTTATCCAAGCTAAAGGTCCTCCCTTCTCCCCATCCCCCCAAACCCTGGACAGTAGAAAATTCTTATTTACCTGACTGAAAGGACAGTTTCACTGGCAGGCTGCCGTGGTAACCCCTGCATGCCCTCCCTGAGTTGCTCTGCAGGTCCAAGGCTTTGGGTTTTAGCAAAACTCCCAGGGAGCAGCCTCTTGCATTATCTTTTCACACTTGCAGATCACTTCCTAATTTGAATAATGTGCCCCACATCAGGAATTTCTCTCTGAGTTTCATATAGGAAAAGCATCACTTTCCCAAGGAACGGTCACCTGTTCTCCTGCTGTGATAAGGAGTCCTATGGAAACCATCACATTCTTCCTTGATCCTTGGCAGCCTGAAAGCCCGGGTGTCATGTTTTGCACGTATTTGTTTTCTCCTATTTCATTTAAACCAATTGTTATTTCTGTCCTCCTCCATCCCTTTCCTTAATATTTTATTAAGTCTATTGTAAATGTCTTTTTTTTTTTGTAATTTTCCTCAAGTCCTTCCTAGGGTGAAGCAGAATGGAAATCAATTCAAGAAATTACATAATGCCTAAATACACCAGCATTTCTAACATCCTAAGGCAGCCAGATGTTTCTGTTTGCTTGTTTTCCATTCCCTCTGCCTTCTCCCACCCTCATGGTCATTGGACAGCCCTCATTCCTTGCCTAAACTCCCCTCCCCTCCCACCTTCTTAAGTCCTCATCCTTTATTACCCAGATAAATAATCCTGGCAAAGATACACAATAAAAAGAATTAGTAGTTTTAATAAAGCAAAAGGACATTCAAAGCTCCCCTTGAATGTCAGCCTCAAATTCTGGCTACAGTGGAGATGATGTAGAGCAATTATAATGGGGAGCTGCAAATGAGCCCTGGGGTGGGGNAAAAAAAAAAAAAAAAAAAAAAAAGGTATAATATTGGAAAGTTGTGCTTAAAACAAGACCACTGAAAACAGAACTCAGGAATTAAGTCGCTAACCATCAAACATTAGAAATCACTTTGGACGTCAGTTGTTACGGGAAGTCAGGGACCCCAATGGAGAGACTGGCTGCAGCTGTGGCAGAGGAACATAAATTGTGAAGATTTCATCTTAATATGGACATTTATCAGTTCCCAAATAATACTTTTATAATTTCTTATGCCTGTCTTTACTTTAATCTCTTAATCCTGTTATCTTCGTAAGCTGAGGATGTACGTCACCTCAGGACCACTGTGATAATTGTGTTAACTGTACAAATTGATTGTAAAACATATATGTTTGAACAATATGAAATCAGTGCACCTTCAAAAAGAACAGAATAACAGTGATTTTTGTGGAACAAGGGAAGATAAACATAAGGTCTGACTGCCTGCAGGGTTGAGCAAAAAGAGCCATATTTTCTTCTTGCAGAGAGCCTATAAATGAACATGCAAGTAGGAAAGATATCACTAAATTCTTTTCCTAGCAAGGAATATTAATATTAATACCCTGGGAAAGGAATGCATTCCTGGGGGAAGGTCTATAAACGGCTGCTCTGGGAATGTCTGTCTTGTGCAGTTGAAATAAGGACTGAGATAAGCCCTGGTCTCCTGCAGAACCCTCAGGCTTACTAGGGTTGGGAAAACACCATCCTGGTAAATTTGTGGTCAGACCTGTTCTCTGCTCTTGAACCCTGTTTTATGTTGTTTAAGATGGTTATCAAGACAATACATGCACCGCTGAACATAGACCCTTATCAGTGGTTCTGCTTTTGCCCTTTGTCCTGTTCCCTCAGAAGCATGTGATCTTTGTTAGCCCCTTATTAGTGGTTCTGCTTTTTGCTCTTTGAAGCATGTGATCTTTGTACCTACTCTCTGTTCTTACACCTCCTCCCCTTTTGAAACCCTTAATAAAAACTTACTGGTCTGAGACTCAGGTGGGCATCATGGTCCTACTGACATGTGATGTCACCCCCAGGGGCCCAGCTATAAAATTCCTGTCTTTGTACTGTCTCTCTTTATTTCTCAGCCGGCCAACACTTATGGAAAATAGAAAGAACCTACGCTGAAGTATTGGGGGCAGGTTCCCCCAATATTAAGTAATCCATTTGCTAGCCTTACATGCTTTTAATATATATGTTTAAAAGCACCTGCCCTCTTTTGCTTTTTTATTTTTTAATGGCTCTCTTCCTGCCTCCCAACTGTAACATCTCAAGTGTTTCCTTCTTTTTTGGGGGATAAGCAAATCATAGTTCCTTTTGACCAGGTTCACTGTCAGGTCTCTTCTTCCTCAGTTATTAGAGACCAAGGGTGGGGAGTGGGGAGCCTGACATAATTACTACAGGGGCATTCCTGCTGAGTCAGGCTGACTCCAGAAGTCTGCAGGAAACAATTCCTGCCTGTTTTGGTTCTGGAAACAATGAAATGGGGCACAGATGCCCCTTTATGCAATTCAGTGCATGTGGACTGGCACCCTCTTAGGTACTGCGGGAACTATCCAAGACATGTAGCTCAACTTCTTAAATTTAGAGAGGAAAGATGGAGTCCAGAGAGGTAAGTGTGACTACCCCATATTAGTCTGTTCTCTTCCTGCTAAAAAGACAAACTGGAGACTGGGTAATTTATAAAGGAAAGAGGTTTAATGGACTCACAGTTCCACATGGCTGGGGAGGCCACATAATCATGGCATAAGACGAAGGAAGAGCAAAGGGATGTTTTACGTGGTGGCCGGCAACAGCACTTGTGGAGGGGAACTCCCTTTTACAAAACTATCAGATCTCATGAGACTTAATCACTGTCACGAGAATGGCATGGGAAAAACCCAGCCCCATGATTCAATTATCTCCCACTGGGTCCCTCCCACAATATATGGGGATTATTACAATTCAAGGTGAGATCTGGGTGGGGACACAAAGCCAAACCATATCAACTCCTAATGTCATGGTACCAGTATGAGGTACAGTTAGTACTAGAATCCAGGCCTTCAGACTCTCTACTTGGAGAAATCATGGGGTCTTGATCCTAGGAGAAGACATATGAGAAAAAACATTTATGATGCACCTACTATCTGTCTGGCACTACCTTAGGCATTTTACTATCATTACTATACAACCACTGAAAATGTCAGCTACTGCTTATTGAATATCTGCTATATGCTAAGTATGCCATGCTAAACACGCACATATATTTTTTTCTAATCCTTAAAATACCCATGAGTCAAATATTACTCTCATTTTTACACATGGGCAAGCAGCCTAAAATAGCTAAGTTACCCAAGGACACATAGCTAGGGAATATGGGAACTGGGATATGACTCTAAACCTATGTTCCTTCCTGAATCCCTATTCTTTTCCCCCAGTGACAGTTCTTACTCAACTGGCCCAGCCTTTGCAAAGTCCCATGGTAGGTGTTTGTGACTCAGGGTGTGGGTATAAGGTGTCCCTTTCTGGGACGTTCCCTTTTCCTCCCCTCCCCGCTATGTTTCCTGCTCTTCTGAGGCAGATACACATACCAGGGGAAATACAGCATGGCAAAATGGAAAGAACACTTCAATGTCAGCTCAGTTCATGCTACAATTCTACATGCCATGACATTGGGCAATTTCCTGACTTCTGTGAGCCTCGTTCTTCTCATCTTTTAAAATGGAAATAATAATATCTATGCCTAAGGGTTGAAATCAAACATATGAAGTGTCTGACTCATAAGTGTTTAGGAAATGGTAGCTGTAAGCTGTGGCCAGTTCTGGAAGGTTCCATGCCAGTTCTGGAAGGTCCCTGAAAAGCTCTAGGAGACCTGGCCTATCTTTTCCCCTCCTGTATCTGATCTAGGGCCTGGAAGTTCTGGGAGAGCAGAGTTGAGTGAGCATCTATGTAGGGCCATTCTGGGTCATGAACCATTGCCAATGGTGGAAACTGTTGGGTTCATCAGACTTACTGTTCAGTGTATAATTCCTACATTCATCACAGGGTAACGCAAAATATACTTGTTCTACATATACTATGAAGAAGAAGAAAAATATCTCCATACTATTGTTTATGAGGAGGAGGAGTCTCCAGAGGTGAATACCAACAGCTTCTTGCAGACATTGAGGCAGGGGAGTAAATAAGAGATAAGCAGATTGGTGATGGAAGCTTTTCTGGTACATACATGTGTGCATGTGTGCACATATTTGCATGACCTTGGTTTGAGTGATTCTGTACTTATGTGACAGGTCTCTAGTTCTGTCAAGATGCAATAGGCTTGTTTTGTCCAGCTCTGTTGGAGATAGCACAAGTGTATGAGGTGGTTCCTCATTACTAGGAGGAGCAATGAGGGCTAGTGGTGTGGTTCCCAAACCCAGCTGTGCTTTAGGACCTGGGGAGCTTACAAATAATCCAGGAGAGTCCCAAGCCCCACCTCTAGAGAGCTTAATACAGCCTGGGGGTAGGAATGAGGTACCAATTTCTGTTTTTAAAAGGCTTTCCCTGTACTCCCGCTGAATAGCCAGGTTAGGAACCATGGAGACAGTAGACAGGTCATGGTGTATGGTCCAGACTGGGTCTGAACTCCTTTCCAATATGGACTAACTAGAGACTCGCAGCTCTGATGGATCATCTCATTTGCTTCTCAGAGTCCCTCTGTGTGCCTGTGTCAGCATCCCCTCTCAAAGGGAAGGAGAAAGTCTTCGAGAAGTCACCCAGCTAGGAAGGGCCTCACTTTGGATTAGTGCATTTTTCTCATCATAGCCATATCCATGGACATAGGTATCTGGCACTAACCACACTAGGCGGAGGGCCCACACTGAGGAGCCAGTGTCATTGGGACACACCTCTCTGGGCAACAGCTGCCATTTACTTAAAAAAGTAAATCACAATTGGCACATTTTCTGTTTGCAACAATAAAAAATAATTTCTCTTCCTTGTACACAAAGGCTCCAATTATGATTTAATTCAATTCTGATTAAATATGCTTTGATGGCATTTCCATTACATAAAAAACAAAATGTATTAGCCAAGCATAATGTGTTTTGACTATAGTTCTGATGCTAATAAGGAGGCTGCTTGGTGGCGATGATCCCACACTTAATTCCACAGTTGTAAAGAACGAGAGGGAAAAAATGAGGCAGATAACTGAGAAATCCCACACAAGGGGCATCATGGTTTAGGGGTGGAATGGGGGCTGCCAGCCTATGCCTGGTGTTCTCAGGTTTGGTTCTTGTGGCCTCTGCTTAAGGTGCTTCTAGATGTGCATTGGGCAGGAAGCAATGGCTATCCTGCCTCCTGGGGTATACTCTTAGGTAGGGGTGTGATGGGGGAGAGGTATGAAGAATGAGCTGACTGCGCACCTTCCCCAGTGAGTTGGCAGGCCAGTCAGGCTTGTTCCCATGACATCAAGGGGAACAACACCCCGCCTGCCTCCCAGTCTCACTCCCAGTTTGAGTAATCTGCAGCTTCCTGGCCCCTGCTCACCTGGTCTCCCACTAGACAGTGCTCTTAAGATGTCCAATGTCCCCACCCCCCCCATGTCCTTGATGCATACATGTAGTTAGTAACCCTTCCTTGGGACCTAACTGGCATCCTTCCATCTCTGAAGAAGGGGCTGACTTGGGTGAGCCTCTCTCCTGACACTTGCTTTACAGCTGTGATTTTGCCAACAAAAGCAGTTTCCTGTCTATGAAACAGGCAACTGGTGGATCTGGGCCTGTGTGCTCTTGGATTCGTCTCTTGACACTTTCTCTCCTCTCTTCTATTGGCGGCGGCTGACCTCTTCTATTGGCGGGGGCTTCCCCTGGATTTGGCCACTGGAGGGCACTGGCTGGAGGAGGGAGGTAGAGGCTGCCTTACTCTGTGTGATGTCTCCCATGTAGGGACCACTCCTTAGGGACTCCTCTTGACCTTAGAGGAGGGTCTTCAGCTTCTGGCTGTTGTTAATTTTTGAGTTGCCTCATTCTTCCCTGTTGGCTTCTCAGCTTTCCAGCACACATGTAACCAAATCTTTACTATAAAGTCCCTCTGTTTCAAATTCCCAGAGTAGTTTCTATTTCTCTGTCTGAAACTGAAGCTACAGGATGTTAAATTGCTACCCAGAATAACAACCATCAACACGTCAGTGTATTTCCATCCAGGGTTTAAAAACCATGTATACTGATTAAATCTTTGTTTGTAGTGTGCATGCGCGCGCGCGCGCGCACACACACACATACACACACACATGCATGCTGTGTATATATATGAATAATCAAAACATGAATGGGTCATATTGTACATGTTGTTTGATCTGCTGTTTATTATGTTATTAAAATTTTATTTTCTTATTTAATTTCAAAATATATTTAATACTTTAATATTCTGTCATAAGATCTACTGTAATTTATTTAGCATCCTGTTATTCAGCACTTTGATACTTAACTGATATAAATAATTACATGGAACTTCTAACTAAGGGAGCAAAATTAAGCCAGCTGAACAATTGCTCTCACCTAGTTTTTGACTAAATGAACAGTAGATAATTAAAAGTCTGCTCATCTCTTTCCCTACAATCATCAGTAGCACCAAATAAAAAAAGGGTTACAACTTAAACCCATAAACCTCAAGAAAAGATTTTGACCCTGCTGATGTGTTTCGTGTGGTTCTTAACTCTATCAGGTCAGAAACCAGAGTGGGGAGAAGGAGTGACTCAGAAAAATACTGAAGTCTCTCACTAATCACCCCACATCTGGAGGGGACCAGAATGAGAATGTGGGATGTAAGCAGGCTGTCCAGAGGAAAGCTTCATGGCCTCTACGTACTATCCCTTAAGCCAAAGAGTTAGTCTTCCCTGATTCACCATTTTTCTAGGACATCATGTTCATGCTGTGAAATGTTGGGAAGTACTGCCTGAGGCCACCAAAAAGCGCTTAATGTTGTAATACTACAGCTATTGATATAGAGTTGAAGAAGAGCAGATATCAGATATAATGAGAAGAAAGTCAAGAAAAATTTAACCACATTGCATAGAAACAGAAAGAAATAAAAGTCTAGTAAAAATTGTCCATGTCCAGAAAGATGAAAATAAATCATGTGGCAACTAAGCAAACATATAATCCCTACCCCATCCCACCCCCAAAGAAAGAAAGGAAAGAAGGGCTGGAAGAAATAAACGAAAGAGACTACGGTTTGCAAAAGACAAATGAAAAACCTAACCTGAATGAAAATATATCCCAAGGAAAAGAGAACTTACATTGTGTATTTTGAAGTACAGAAGAACTTAATAAAAATCTGAATTCCATGAAACAAGGACTCAAAGATGAGAAATGAGATGACAACTCAATGATAAGAAGATTGAGGACTCAAACTATACTATTACAGAAATAATAAATTATAAACAAAAATAACTAAACCAGACAGCTAAAAATTATATTTCTGACATAGAGAAAAGGTTTGCTAGAATATTGATGAAAGCTGAGAAAAAGGACAGAGATTAAGGCAGTTGAAAAGAAGATAATATACATGAAGGACAAAGTTGATTCAAAAGTAAGAATAATTGGTCTCTCTGCTGAAGAGAACTCCAACAAGTGCAATAGAAAATACATTTCATCCTGTTTTTTAAGGATTGAAAGGGCATACCGTATTCTAGAAAAAAAATATTCAGAATGATAAGCAAGAGAGAAAATCCTGTTACTTCCAAGGCTGAATAATGAAGAGAGCATTCTTCTGGTGCCTAAATAGAGAAAAACAAGTTATCTTCAAGAGGAGAGTCAAGCTCATTTTAAACTTCTCCACGAAGGTGTTCAATGCTAGAAGGTAATAATGCCTAAAAAGTTCTGAGGGAATGTCAGAGGGACTAAACTTATCATACCTGACCAAATTACTGTGGAAGTATAAAGGCAAAAGAATACATTCAAAAAGAAACATAAGGACTCAGCATCCATGAACCCCTCCAGAAAAAATGACTCAATGGAAATCTAGCCACGGATGTCAGGAATGGAGAAGACACGGAAGAAAGGCTCATGCCACGGAAGAAAGGCTCATGCCACACTCAAAGGCAGAAAGTGGTAGAACAGTGTTTACATGATCCAGGGGGGAAAAGTGTGATCTAAGATTGCTATATTCAGCCAAATTGCCCTGTATACATAGGTGCAACAGAGGAATAATCAAATTTCAAGCTCTTAGGAACTTGGAGATTATAATTCTGAACCCTCTGTTAGAAAAAAAAAAACCTGTTTGATGATGAAATTCAGCCACCAATGAACCAATACAAAGAATTCTAGAATGGATATGTTTGGTAAAGGACTGTAGGTTAACATTCAATTTTTTAAACATTAAAATAAAACAAAATAAGGAAAACATTTTAAAATTATTTAAATAAAATATTTCATACAAAAGCTAAACAACTATAGAAGTTATTGTTATAGACTTTAACTATCACGAATGCTGCCAAAGTAAAATTTCCCAAAATATTGGAAAATAAGGTGGGGTGGGGGGAAGAAGGATTATAAAAGTGCTATTTTTTTCATTGTTAGCAGCAAAGGGTCAATCAGTAGTGTTTAAAATTGGACCATGGAGTTAAAACATAATGACTCAAAATTCTCAAGATATTTTAGGATTTTTTTCTTAAAATATATTTTTTATTTGATATATATATTTATCATGGGTTAAATAGAGACACTGGAGGTGAGACACTCAGCACCTCCGAAGGTGTTTCTATTGGACATAGGTTTTTACAGAGGTAATCAAGTTAAAATGAGGTCTTAAGGGTAGATGCTAATCCAGTATAACTGGTGTCTTTACAAAAAGGAAAAATATTGGGTGCAGACTTGGACGCAGTGACAAGATGGCCATCAGAAGAACAAAAACCCCAAAACAAACAAACAAACAAAAAACCAAGACTACCAGAAACTAGGAGAGAGGACTGGAACAGACCTTCCCTGGCACCCTCAGAGGGTCAGGCTGACACTTTAATTTCAGATCTCTGACCTCCAAGACTGTGAGACAATAGATTTGTATTGTCCTAAGCCACCTCGTTTGAGGCACTTTATTACAGCAGCCCTAGGAAATGAACACGGTATTTTAAAGGGGATTGTTAGAAATGAAATCTCTTGTAAAGAAACATTTATCTGAAGTTTAATAATCTCCCAGATTTATTTCAATTTCTATTCTTTTCTGTACATCAACTAAAAAAAGTGAAATAGTTTGTTTTCCTGATTATAGCATTAGATAAGGTTATTTTATAAGATAATTTCCATCTATCCAAACACCAAATAACTTCAACCACCTATTTTCTGTATGCAGGTTCAAAAGGAATTTGAAATGTTGTCACCTTTTTTTTTTTGAGATGGGGTCTCACTCTGTCACCCAGGCTGGAGTGCAGTGGCGCCATCTCAAGCTCCGCCTCCCAGGTTCACGCCATTCTCCTGCCTCAGCCTCCCGACTAGCTGGGACTACAGGCGTCCGCCACCACGCCCAGCTAATTTTGTTTGTATTTTTAGTAGAGACGGGGTTTCACCGTGTTAGCCAGGATGGTCTCAATGTCCTGACCTTGTGATCCGCCCGCCTCGGCCTCCCAAAGTGCTGGGATTACAGGCGTGAGCCACAGTGCCTGGCCTTGTCACCCAATTTTAATGATGGCTATTAATAGGTCATAAGGTTTTGGTTGGGGCTGGG
Source organism: Rhinopithecus bieti (assembly GCF_001698545.2). Lineage (NCBI taxonomy): Eukaryota > Metazoa > Chordata > Mammalia > Primates > Cercopithecidae > Rhinopithecus > Rhinopithecus bieti. The sequence goes on along the minus strand of NW_016812346.1, from coordinate 648,339 downwards.
TGCAGTGACTCATGCCTGTGCCCTTTGGGAGGCTGAGGCAGTTGGATCACTTGAGCCCAGGAGTCTGAGACCAGCCTGAGCAACATGGCAAAACCTCATCTCCACTAAAAATATAAAAATTAGCTGGGCATGGGGGCGCACACCTGTGGTCCCAGCTACTCAGGAGGCTAAGGTGGGAGGATCACTTGAGCCTGATAAGTTGAGGCTTCAGTGAGCCATAATCATGTCCCTGCACTCTAGCCTGGGTGAGAGAGTGAGACCCTGTCTCAAAAATTAAAAAAAAAAAAACAGAAGAAAAGATTTTGGCTGGTTGGTTGTTTTGTTCACTTTTTTGTACTTGTTATTGCTTGAAAGTTTTTCAGTAAGTATGAATACTTTATTTAAAATAATAATATTGCAATGAAAATCCTTGTGTTTCAGTCCATATTTACATAGCTCATTTTAAAAGCTATTACATCTTGCAGTTTGAATATTTTAGGCTCATGATAACTATGGTTAAATTCCTTTTTGTATTATAACAGTTTATAGTCATACAAACAATGTATTATGATGCCTGCCTTATTATACTATTGCAGCATTATTATTATTACAATAGCAGTTTGATGAACTAAAAATGGCATCTTGTTTTAATTTGCCTTTTTTTAATTACAAGAGAAAGGTTGAACATCTTTCACAAATCTACAGCCTTCTTGTATTTTTTTGTTCTGTTCATGCTCTTCTACCTTTTCTACGGTTGTTTTTTGCTTATGTATGAGTACATCATACACACACAACCACCTGTCTTGTTTGTGGCTAATATTCTTAGTTTATGCTTAGCTTTCTAATTTTGTTCCTGAATTGCTCATACATTTTTTATATTTTAGCCAGAGATTTTATTTTCCTCTGATTTCTCTCATGGATTTTGATTGATCACTTTTTTGGCATGATTAATCCTTTTCTATGTACATATCATATCCTCCCAACTGTTCTGGCATTTCCTTGTGCGTAGTGTCTTCCACCTCTCCTCACCTCTATTAGTGCATTTTTTTCTCACCACTTTAACTATTTTAAAGGGTAAAATTCAGTGGTTTTTTGTATGTTTACAATGTTGTCCAACCATCATCATCATCTAATTTGAGAGCTTTTACATTACACCAAAAACAAACCCATATCCATCAAGCAGTCATCTCCCATTTTCCCCTCCCCCTCAGCCTCTGGCAACCATGAATTTGCTTTCCATCTCTATGAATTTACCTATTCTGGACATCTCACAGAAACGGAATCATACAATATGTTATCTTTTCTGTGTGGCTTTTTTCATTTAGCGTAATGTTTTCAAGATTTATCCATATTGTAGCACGTATCAGTTTTTAAGGTGGAATACTATTCCACTGTATTGATATACCACATTTTGCTTATCCATTCACTAGTTGGTGGACATTTAGATTCCTTCCACTTTTTGGCTTTTATGAATAATGCTGCTATGAAAATTTGTGTGCATGTTTTTGCTTGAATACCTGTTTTCAATTCTTGGGTCTATAGTTGGGAAGGGAATTACTCGCTTACATAATAATTCAATAATATGTTTTTGAGAAAATTCCAAACTATTTTTCACAGCAGGAGAACCATTTTCCATTTCCATCAGCAAAGTGTGAGGTTTCAATTTCATCACATCCTTTGCAACATTTATTTTTCTTTAAAAAATTGATAACCATCCTAGTGGTTGTGTGGTGGTATCTCATTGTGGTTTTGATTTGCATTTCCCTAATGACTAGTGATGTCCAACATCTTTTCATGTGATTTGGGGTCATCTGTATGTCTTCTTTGGAGAAATGTCTATCCACATTCTTTGCCCATTATATAAATTGGGTTGTTTGTCATTCTATTGTTGAGTTGTAAGAATTCTTCATGTAATCTGGGCACTAAATGCTTATCGAATACCTGGTTTACAAATATATTCTCCCATTCTGTAGGTTGCCTTTTCACTTCGATGAATAAAAGCTTTGACTTTTGTTGAAGCCAATTTTATCTGTTTTTTTTTTTTTTTTTTTCTCTATTGCTTGTGCTTTTGTTATCATATCTAAGAATCCCTTGGCAAACCTGAGATCATGAAGGTTTACTGCTGTGTTTTCTTTTAAGAGTTTTCTAGTATTAGATCTCACATTTAGGTTTTTGATTCATTTTAAGTTAATTTTTATATGTAGTGTGAGGTAAGGATGCAACCTCATTTTTTTTTTTTTTTTTCAAAATGTGGCTATCCAGTAGCCCCATCACCAATTGTTCAAAAGATTATTATTTCTCCCATTGAGTGATATTGCAACCCTTGCTAAAAATCAGTTGACCATAGACTCATGATTTATTCCTGGACTCTTGATTCCATTCCAATGATCTAAATGTCTACCTTTTTGATAGTACCACACTGTCATGATTACCATTGCTTTGTAGTAAGTTTTGAAATGGGAAGTTGTGAATTCTTCTACTTTTCTTTATTAAACATTGCTTTAGTGATTCTGGGTCTCTTGCAATTCCATATAAATTTTAGGATCAGCTTGTCAATTTCTGCAAAACAGTGAGCTGGAATTCTGATAGAGAATGTGTAAATTCATGCATCAATGTAAGGAGTATTGTCATCCTAAGAAAATTAAGTCTTCTGTCCATGAACATGATGCCATTTATTTAGATCTTTTAAAATTTCTTTCAGCAATGTTTTGTAGTTCTCAGAGTATACTTCTTTTGTTAAATTTCTCCCATGTATTTATTCCTTTTGATTCTATTTTAATGAAATTGTTTTTTAACTTAATTTTTGGATTTTTCATGGCAAGTTGTAAGGAAATGCAATTGATTTTTGTACATTGATCTTGTCAGGATTGTAGATGCTCTTTGTCAGATTGAGAACGTTCACTTCTGCTCAGAGTTTGTTGAATTTTTTTTTTTTTAATCATGAAAGGTTATTAGATTTTTGTCATATGCTTTTTCATATGTTGAATTGGTCTTGTATTCCTGGGATAAATCACATGTAGTCATGGAGTAGAATCCTTTTAATATGCTTCTGTATGCTGATGGTTGGAATTCTGTTTGTTTCATAAGGGATATTGGTCTTTTCTTGTGATATCCTTGCCAGGCTTTGGTATTAGGATATCTCGAGGAGACTATTGTGATTGATGCAGGGACTGTACTGGCATTCAAAATTTCAGGCTTTATCCACCACATTGTTAATTCTATCTTAGAGTTGTCTGGTTTTGTAGGTCTAGTTGTTGGGTGTCAAGCTATTCCTTCCACCTGAAACCCTTTTCTTATTCTCCCAGATACATTTGTCAAAAGTCTATCAAGACTTATATCAAAGGCCACTACTTCTGGGAGAACAGTCCTAGCTCTTCAACTGGAAGCAATCACATTAGTCTTGGGCTCCCATAGAATGTTATGCAGAGCTTCCTTACTTGCATCTATTGCCTTTATTTATTTATTTTTTCATGAACAATGAACACCTGGTGATTCAGCAGTTGCATATGACCTATTTTATCTATGTCCTAGTCCACAGAGTGGTACTGATAATCTGTTCACAATTACACATTATTGTAATATTTGTGAGATATAATTTTTGTAGCTAATTTTTTAAAGAAAATTTCCTCACCATTTTTTGGTAGTTTTGTAAACATTTGGTTACTTCAGGGATGGGCAGGGGTGAGGGGACTAGGGATTTACCCATGTGAACATGATCTTTTGTGGTGGAGGAAGAATGAAAAGCCCTTCACTGGGACGTGAGCTCTGGGCCCTGGATCCTGACTTTATCATGACTATGTCTGCAGCCCTTTAGCACCCTAGGCACAAAATGTAGACACTCTGAGAATGCTGGCGAGTTAAAGGTATCCCATTTCCATGAATAGCTCTTTTCTGTCTAATCCTTGTCTGTCTGACTTTTAGCATCATTTCTTTGAGTCAGATCTTCATATCTCAGTACATTAGAAAATGTCTTTCCTAGTCCTCTTCTTTTCCGTTGCTCTTTCTTCTATTGGCATTGAAATATCTTGTTTCCATAATAAATATAGAAATATTAATTTGAGGGGATTGCATGTCAGGTAAAAAATAAGTTAGTTCTACTTGGGATCTTAAACCACCTTCCTCTACCAGCTTCCACTCTAGCCCAGTCCCCAAGGTTAACTTATCTTGAGGGAAGCCTGGTTGGGGGATCCAAGTGGAACTTGTTCACTGAGATGCAGGGTTCTCCCTCTAGGAAAAGGCCAGATGGTACAGGTGGTACATAGGACCAACCATTGTCAGAGTGCTGCTAAGGTGAAAAAAACCCACATTCTTTGGAGTTTTAAACAGACTTACATTCAAATCTGATTTTTTTAAACCTATGATTTAGATTTCTTTGGGCAAGTTTTTTTCTGAGTCTCAGGATTGTCACTGTAAAATAGGAGTCATAAAAGCTACCACATAGGATAATGAAGAAGATAAAGTGGGATGCATAATTTGCTGAACATTATGTTCGAATTGATGAGTGGATAAATGGTGTATGGTGCCTACCATCAAACCATAGTTGGCCTAAAATCATTGACTTAGGCAGTGGTTTTCTAAGGAGGGAATATTGTAGGAGTAGAGGCCTCCTGAGTATTTTTATCATTGACATTGTTTAGGATTTCCAGAATAATACAGAGATTAAAAAACGCATTCTGACTTGTGATTGTTGTCACTGCTTTTAAATTCCCTGCAGACAGTGGACCCCTTTATTGCTTATACCCCAAATGGATTGCTGTCTTCTTCCCCCTATCCACACTTCCCTGAATACCTCTTCAATGGAGATGGGACTTGAGGATTATGGAAGAAAGACTTGGCCTTGTCTGTTCCTCTGAGCTCTTGCTTGTAGACTCTGAGTTATTTCTGAAACTCTTTGCTTGTTCAATCTGAAAAGTAGTTTGCAATGGAAATTTTTCCCCCTTGAAATCCTTGTTAATCTAATTGCAATTGAAATGCATAAATGAAATGACAAAAGCTGCATTTTATCAGCAATTATAGTAATTTTCTTTTATTTACTGGAGTCTGACCTCTGCTGTATTGATGAATTGTACTTTTTCAAGGTCTATTTTCCCATCAGCAAAGTCAGGTTGTTTATAAAATGATTGGCAAAAAATGTCATTCTCCCCTCACCTGTTTTTTTCCTTCATATTTTAAAAATGTGTCCTGGGTTTGAAGAAATTGACTAGGAATTTATGGAGCCTGTACATCTCTATCTGAGTGGATATTTTTTACATGGAACTTTAAAGCATCCAACAACACTCTTTTCAATGCCGAAATCTGAAAAACAAGCAGCATTTAGCATCTCGCGTCTCTGTCTTTTTTGAGTCCTTATAGATTTGATTTGTAAAATTTCCACCTATTATATTTTCAATCTTTCATCTAATTACTCTTTTCCAAGGTGACATTGTCAGGAAGTCACCATGGGAAGCTTGAGATGAATGAGGGGCCTTGTACTCCTCCCCACGTTCAGGCAGTTACCAAGCCCTGCCAATACCACCTCCTTGGATCCTTCTTTCTCTCCATCTTGACTGCTACTGCCCTGGTTCAGACTTTCATCTGCTCTCCCCTGGACCACTGCATCAGCCTTCACACTGGCCTCTCTGCCTTCAGCCTTAATTCTTTCCCTTGCTTCATTTACATCACCATACAGCTGCTAGAACGATCTAATGCACCCCATCATCTACAGGAACACATCTTATCTCTTGAGGATAACTCATGGGGCTATACATGATGGAAGCATGAATCCCTCCACCTGTCCATGTCATGGTCTGCCTGCCCTGCCTCTTGCCCTAAACTTCAAGGACTCAGAGCTGGTTCCAATCTTCATGTCACAGAGTGACTGCAGTTTTTGCTGTTCATACCCTTGGAAAACCTCTTCCATCTTTTTTTTTTTTTTTTTTTTTTTTTTTTTTTTGAGATACAGTCTCATTACATCACCCAGGCTGGAGTGCAGTGGCATGATCTCAGCTCACTGCAACCTCCACCTCCCGGATTCAAGTGATTCTCATGCTTCAGCCTCCCAAGTAACTGACATTACAGGCGCATACCACCATGCCCACTAATTTTTGTATTTTTAGTAGAGATGGGGTTTCACTTATGTTGTTGGCCAGCTGCTGTTGAATGCCTGACCTCAAGTGATCCACCCACATCCACCTTCCAAAGTGCTGGGATTATATGTGTGAGCCACTGCACCCAAAAGCCTCTTCCTTCTACCTGGCCAAGCTTTACAACAATGTATCTGTTACCTTCTCTGTGAAGCCTCCTTGATTACTCTGATATATGTTATTTATGTCTTTATCAAAGTTCTCACTTCCTTGTATTGAATGACTGATCTTCCTTCTGTGCTTCCCCATCAGATTGGGTAACAGGTTACCTGGGGGTGGGAAGTGTACCATGATTAGCTCTGTATCTCTGGTGCCTACCTCAGGTGGCCACTAACATATGATTTGTTGAATAAATTATGCTATCTAATATTTGCTCAATAATTCCCAGTTTCCTTCTCTTTTCTCCTTATTCCTCAAAATACCGATTTCTTTAGATGCAAACTGTGTATAAAGTTACTTTTCTTGCCTAGCTGCGTGCATTGCTCTGAGGGTCAAATAAGCTATTGGCTATAAATGTGCAATATAGACTTGAATACTTGAAAGCATTTTCTAATGTTTTTTTTTTTGCCTTTTTTGGCACTTTCATCTAACACCCAATCACACCCCACCATCCCTATGAACAACCCTGACTGAATACAGTATTTCAGATGGAGATCAGAAGCCCCCAGACAAACCAAATACCATAAATCAAACCAAAGTCAAGCACAAAATGAAGTGGACCCTGACTAAGGTATGCAATGAACTCATATTAGGGGTTTATTCAATTTTTGCCCCTTTTCCCATCAAATCATATAGATGTCCAGGCTTCAGAGAGCTGCCTCACATTTACACTGTGGGTCTCAGTTCCTTTTTCATGGATGGCCTTGTAGTCTAAGCAAATGATAGTTAACATTGTTAATGAGCGTTGATATTAGCATTCACCATATGCCAAATGGTAAACTGCTAAACTGAATGGATCGTCTCATTTAATTCCCCCTAGATCCTTGGAGGTGCATACTGTTATTTTCTTCATGTACAGATGGGGAGACTTTGGACTCTTCAGAAGCTGCCCAGTTGGTAAGAGGTAGAAGGGAGTTGAGAGGCTACAGACTTGACCCTCATGCTCTAGGGCCTTTCAGGGCTGTGTGTCTCCCTCTGCACTGTGGTCTCCTGACTATGGTCTTTTGGGTGGCAGGAGCTTGGCCTGTGGTACCCTTGCTTCTCCAGACTTCTAGGAAACATTCTGAAGTGGAAATACTCCCACTGGAAGCATTGCAGTGTCAGGGAAAATGTTCTGTGGAGACACAAGATCTAGATTAAAAATTGTGGCTTCCTGCCTTTAAAAGCGAGCCTCTTTTCCACTTCTGGAAGATGTGAAGAAAAAAAAAATCAGCCTCATAGATCTGACAGGAAATGGAATGAGATATTACAAGTGGCAACACTTACACAATGCCTTAGTCAGTGGGATACTTGGTGAATACTAGTTTGAGCCTCCTGGAGCTTTAGTTTTGCCATTCATGAAAATGTTTGTTTGTTTGTTTCATATGGCATCATATTACAGCTTGGCATCAATTCTGTGTGGTGTTTGGATGTGTGTGGATGAGTGTGTATATGTGTGAGTGTGTGCATGTGTGGGTGTGTGGGACTGTGAGTGTGCATATGTGTGTGTCTTAGTGTGTATGTATGAGTGTGTGTGAGTGTGATTGCCATTTCTCATCTTATGAAGGAGGAAACAGGCACAGAGAAAGGTTGTGAGCTGGTCTCCCCTAGATAAGTTGCTCCTGACTTGAGAAGTAGTGACCAAGGCACACCTTGGATCACTTAAGAACTTACTGCCATTGTCAGGTTTGCTCCAAGACAATTCAGATGACTTTCCCTCTATTTGCACTGTGCCACATCTGGTGAAGAATAAATGTTTCTGTTGCATCGTGTGTCTCAAAAGTGCCTCAGTCAAGAATGTAAGATATGTGGCTTACCAGGCAGAGTTAGGCCTTTGACCTAAAAACAACCTCTTTGATCTCATTTTGTTGTCCTTTGCTGGTTTTTTTTTTCAATCTGATCATTATACCTTAAATGTTTGGCTGTAAGGGTGCTGCCTGTGCCATCCAGGACTGACTCCCTCCAGCACAGAGAGGAAGAGTAGGTTCTTACCCTCAGGGAGGTCCTGGATGCTGGGAAAACTAATGCGTAAACCAGGAATCCAGAAGAGTTACACAGAATTCCCTAGAACATACACTTGGTATGCTCGGTGGCTGGAAGTCTCACAAAGTGGATCTGGAGCTTGCCCTTGCAGGGCCTGGTATAGCTTACCAGGACGAGAAAGTGGGAAAAGGTGGTTGACTGGAAGCTCAGGTGGGCAAAGGCACACCATCACGAAGGCCCATTGCACAGAATCACCCTCTTTCTAGAACATGCTAGAGTCAAGCCTACATTAAATCTTGAATCTGCAAAGCAACAGGTGGGTAAGTATTTAAACCATGGCTCCCTAGCCAGGAGAAAACAGTACCCATCAGTCCTGGCCCTTCCCTTTCCCGGCAACTTATTTCTATACTTGTCATTTTAGCTCTGCCAAATATTTAAAGTGTGAATAATGGGGATCCATGGTAAAGGAATCCAAGTCTGATATTTCTCTTCATGGAGATTAATAATTGTAATTTTCCCTGTGGTTGTGGGGAGAAGTGGGGAGAGTTGTACAAGAAGAATGGTCTACTCCACGAGGAGTATAGGTCTCCAACAAGGCTTAACTGGACAATTACAGCTTTGCCTGCTGTTCACAGAGGAGTTTGATGCAGCAGAAATTACCCCAGGCCACAGATGGTCTCATGGGTAGCCCAAGACAGCCACGTGTCATTCTGGGGTCTCAGCTGACCTGTGCCCAGCCCAGTATACCTTTCCAAAGCCCAGTTCTGTAGCTGCTCTTGTGCCCTGAACAGTGTACAATACATATGACACATAATTGATGAACTCAGCATAAAAATGAGACAGAGAATCTATAGCATAGCAGTTAAGAGCAAGGAGAGTAGAGGCAGAACAAATGATGGCCAGTCACTCCCTAGCTGTGTGACCTTGGGAGAGGTAATTCACTTCTCTGAGCCTCCATCTTCCTCATCTGTTGGATGAAGGTGTTGTGAGGATATATGATGCACTTGAAGCATACTAGAAGCTTAGTAAATGCAGGGCCGTTTTCCTTTTCTTCTTATTTCTTCTTCCTTCTTCCTCCTCCTCTTCCTCCTCCTCCTCCTCCTTCTTCCCCTTCTTTCCTTTTTTTTTTTTTTT
>NW_016812346.1:594132-638749 GCF_001698545.2 Rhinopithecus bieti | reverse complement strand
TTTTTTTTTTTTTTTTTTTTTTTTTTTTTAGAAAGACTCTTGTTTTGTCGCCCAGACTGCAGTGCAATGGCACGATCTTGGCTCACTGCAACCTCCGCCTCCCAGGTTCAAGTGATTCTCATGCCTCAGCCTCCTGAGTAGCTGGGATTACAGGCACCCATTATCATGCCTGGCTAATTTCTGTATTTTTGTAGAGATAGAGTTTCATCATGTTGGCCAGGCTGGTCTTGAACTCCTGACCTCAGGTGATCCACCCACCTCGGCCTCCCAAAGTGCTGGGATTACAGGCATGAGTCACTGTGCCCTGTCCATTTTCTTCTTTTCTCTAGATTTCTTTACACTACTATTGTAAATGTCCTGTTCAGAAAAAGAAAATTTGAAAATAAGGTGGTCAGGGGCATTTAGCATTTTTCTGAGTTTGTTCTTCACCTGGTGACAGTGGCTACTTCCAGAGGATGGGATGAACTAAACTCTGACCAACAAGACAAGGTAGTATCATGGTTAAGAATATCACTGCCAGTGCAGAGAGCTGTGTGTTCAAATCCTATCTTTGACTTTATAGCTTAGTGTCCTCGAGCAAGGAATTTTGCACCTCTGAGCCTCAGTTTTCTCATCTGTTAGATGGAGATGGTAATACCTGCCTTAGTGGACTATGAGCTTATTAACATACGTAAAGTTCTTGGGTTCTCAGAACAGTGCCTTGTGCATAGTAAATACTACATAATCATTTACTGTCAGCCTTTCCTTTTATTGATTCTTGCCTTAAGAGTTTTTTTTAATTGATTGTTATCAATATTTCATTACCTCCCCTTCTTGAAAGAATTGTGCATCTCTGTCTTTCTGTCCTTCTTGTTCTCGTCTTGGACTATGTGTCAAGAAATGCCAGGGCAATGAAGGGAAGGTAATTTTGTATGCGTGGATTGATCATTTCAGGTTATGATTGTTGCTTTAAGCGTGCCTGAATGCTTCCTGCAGTACCCATCCTTTTCTTTCATGTCGTGGGAGCCTTGCCACATTGCTGAAAAGTTGAAAAGGAAGAAGAGAGGGTAGTCTACCTTTGACAAAAGAGGAAACCAAGGCAACCCCCACCCCCTCAGAGTCTCTGCTTTCACATCTGGAAACCAAGGAGTTTCAGATAGATGGTCTCTCCAGGCTCTCGCAGCTCAAAATTTCAACACGAAGACAGTATGAATTTAATTCACCTGATATCACAAAAGAGGTTGAGGGCATAGGGCAAGATCTATTTCACATAAGAATAATGCATTCTCAAAAGCAATGGTATATTCATGTGGTTACTTCAAAACTATCAGACAATTCTATATCACCCTGTTTCAGCAAAATAAAAAAACCACTTGCTATGTAAGTTGGAGCATGACTTTGGTAATCTTACTGACAATTAAAATCCTAAAATGAATTGTTCAGGATTCTAGCATGAATGTTATTGCTAAATAATCTTGGGATATTCCAAAGAGGAGGGATGTCTTCTATAGAAATAACAACAGTCTCATTCATTACAGAGTATGTATTATTTTAATTAATTTCTTGTTATTGTCTTTCTGCCCAGGCTGCAGTTGGAAATACGTATCATTAAGTCAGAGGAACAATCCTCCTTCATTTCTGGTAGGGGAATAGAGGGATCACTCCATCCCATGATTGATGGTAGTTTTAAATAATTTCTGGCTCCATTTTACCAATAGAAAGTAAATCATCCTTGGCAATGACTCCTGTAATGGTTTAAAAACATCAGTCCTTGTAAAGTGACACATGGGTGTCTCTCTTCTGGTCACATCGTTGATAGAGATAGCCATTTCCTAACACCCAGCATAACAGGTCAAGTTTGGTCTAAAACCTCCTTTTTCAATAAACCATCTCACCAAGGCATTTGGAGGCAGGAGATAAAATACTGTAGAGGACTTTATATTGCTCTCTGATGTGATCACACAGTTATTTCTGGCATAATGGAATCATGATGCTGGGGGAAGGACGCTTAGACTCAGATTCAGGTTTCACTAATGACTTTGCTGTGAGGCTTTTCCCCAAGCACTTAACCTCTCTGAACCTTAGTGACTTCAACTAAAAAATAGGAAAAACCAAGTCTTCCCCTCTTTTCCCTCCCACAGTTATTTTGAATATCATAAAATAATGATGTGAATGTACTTTTAAAATTCTAAACTTTTATAGGTAATTAAGGAATAGTGATAATCCTTAATTATTATCAATTCCCAGTCAATATAATATTGCTTAAAAATTAGTATCCAGTAATAACTCTTTGAAATATTACTTCTATACAGTTTTCTTAACATGAAAGGTGATTGGCAGAGTGAAAACTGCTGATTATATATTGACCAATCAATCAAAAGGTAGGGAAAAAGTACCTACTATGTGTTCCTTGCCCAGTTCTGCTAGATTCTGTTGGGGAATATACAGTAGGAACAAGACTTGCCTTCTTCCCACGTCTGTTGTGAGGGTTAAATGACCTCATATATGACATATTATTTGCCTCATTTTCTCCCTCTTTCCCTCCTTCTGTGCCTCTTCTTCTAACAAGTATTTAGTGAACACTCACTCAGTGCATGATTCACTGCTTACGTGATGCAGATAGAGCAGTGCGCATAACAGATAATGTGCACTGCTCTGTGGGGAGCCCCTGCCCTTGGGGAGCTTAAATGTTAGTGGGGATGATGAACAGATAAATACATATTATTTGGTTGAGACAAATGCTCAGGAAAAAAATCAAATGGGGTAAAGGGATGGAGAGTGTTGGGAGGCTATGTCAGAGTGTTTGGGGAAGGCCTCTATGAGGGAGAGACCCGGATGAATGGAGGAAGTGAGCCATCTCAATATCTGAAGCTTGTTCTGTGCAAAGGGAACAGCAGTGCAGAACCTTTGGAGGATGGGAACAGGGAACATCATTACCTGCTTTGGTTTTGGATGGCTCACTCTGGCTGCTGGATGGAGAGCAGACTGGGTGGCAGGAGAGTGGAGTCAGGCAGATTAGTTATGGGGGAGATTTGTTGGGGACACGAGAGTGCTGATGGTGGCTCCAACCAGACTGGCAGTGTTGGAGGAGGTGAGAGGTGGTTAGATTCCAGGTATACGTAGAAGGGAGAACCAACAGGAAGTACTGATGGAGGAGATGGGGAGTGAGAGAAAGACAGGAACCAAGGGTAGCTCCTATGTTTTTGGCCTGAGCCACTAGACTGAGACAGCTTCCCATTCAGCAAGATGGGAGACTATGGGAGGACCAGGTTTGTGGGTAGGGGGTAGAAGTCACAAGTTCACTTTTAGAGATGATAATTTATGGATGCCTTTCAGATATTTGAACAGAGATGTCACATACACCATTGTATTTTTAAGTCAGGAGGGAGACTGGAGCTAGAGGTGCTGTATTCATCCAAGCATTCACTAAATATTTGCAATGTGTCACAGAGGTTTAATCTGATCACATATTTAGCCTTCAATGATTGCTTAGTACAGTACAGAGCAGCTTAGCACAGTACAGTGCTTTCCTTTGAGGCCAGTTAAGTTTCCAATCCATGTTTCCTCTGGCCCATCAAACTCAGGGTTTAGAATACGTAGGCTGAAGTAGGGAGTCCCTGTGAACTCCTTCATGGATGCCGGCCACTTGCTGCTACTCAGTGCCCTCAGGAATCTTAAGAGAGGCAGGGCTCTCTGACAGTCTTGACTTTACATGCAAGAGAAGGAAATGCTGATCATCCTGCTTATTCTAGTTTCTAATCATAAACCCCAGGCTCGGCTCAAGTACAGAGTCACAGATTGCACACCAGGATCCCCATCAGTCTCCCCCTGGTTTCCGGGCTTCTTGCTGGGAGTGCGATGTGTTTTGCCTGAAGCTGTGGCCACGTGTTGGGAACTCACATTTGTGGGAAATTAAGAAGTCACAGCAGACAACTACTGCTGGTTCATTAGCTGGCTGGAAGCTGTCACCAGGTCATTCCTTCAGACTGAGAGAAACTGGGCTAGGGGAGAATGTCAGCCCACTTCGCCCCTACCCAGATTGAAGAGAACTCCATGCTGGTCACATTGATGCCAGAACAGCAGCCAGGGCTGTGGAAGGAGCCTGCACTGAAGGTCAGGTAGCTTTAGCTCTAGTCCTGCCACCAGCTCTGTTGTGATGTGTTATATCAGGTGAGTCACATTTCCTGTCTGTTTCTTTATCCGTTCTTGAAGAGGTTGACTTTAGGACATCTTAGGTGTAGATCCTTTCAGCTGTAAAATACAATGAGAGGCAGACAGACTCTGTGGTAGAGTCAGAGGTGACTTCACCATTGTCCTTTCCTCTGCAGAGGCTTTTCCTCACTTCCTAAGTGTTGGGCTTTCTCAGTTGAGTTTTCTGTTGCCTTTCTTCCCTCTCTGCATGCTTAGGATGGGTGTGTACCTTCCCTGCCAAGGCATGAGCTACTACTCATGTGCTGATGGCTTCAATACCACTAGCTCTAGAGCCAATGTGCCGCTGGGCATCTTCATCCCCAGCTCTTCTGCGGACCCCCTCATGTCCAGATGATTAAAACTGACCTTATCACCTTCCCTTCCAGAACTCTCTTTCCCTCTTGAGTTTTGTGCCTTCATTAATGACATTTAGTCTTCCAGTTCAGAAATATGGAGGCCATCCTAGCTATATTCCTTTCATCCACTCAGTCACCAAGTCCTGACAGTTCTACATAATTGTTTTCTAGTCTGTCCACCCCAGCTTCCCATCCTTCTTGCCAGTGTCTTAGCCTGATGACATCTACATCTTCTCCCAGCCTTTCAGCCTCTGGCTGCTTTTAGGAGTGACCTTGTAGCACAAGGCCTGACATTAGTTTCTTGCTTGAAACCTCCCATGATTTTCTACTGCCTGGTGAAAAAAAAAAAAAAAAATCAGCACCTTGAGTAACTGATCAATGTCTCTTCAAGGAATTAATATTTGTTCAAAAATGAAATTTCAATAAAAAAATACCAGTAGTTACTGCTTATTTTATTGGGCTTAAAACAATATTTTCATTTTCTTACCAAATCTGCATAGCAACCCTATGTGGAGGACATTTTCATTCCCATTTTATAGCTGAAATTGAGTCTTTAAGAAGCTGAGCAACTTTTGTGAAGAACTCCACTGGCAAGTGGCAGAAGTGGAAATGAATGTAGGTGGGGTCAGACTTGCCCGGTCTTGTCATTATCTCTGTCCTGCTCCAGCAAGCAGGAGCCTCACAAATGGGCTCAGCTGAGTCTTTCCATTTCCCATTGATTTCTTCACCTCCTCCTATCATATACCATGTGTTTGTTTTTTACTACAACTCAAATTCACCCTGACTTTCATATCATGATGCCTTTGCTATTTTCTCTGCCTTCGATGCTATTTCCACCCAACTAATTCCTACTTCTATTGGAGGCCCCATTCCAATAGCTCCTCTGTAAAAACTCTTTTCTGTGCTAGGCAGAATCCATCATATTCTCTATTCTGCCAAAGCATCATACTTTGCCACCTTTCGTACCTTCCAGCATGCTATGATTTGAATGGCAGGTGACTGTTAATATACCACAAGATTCCAAGCTCCCTGATGGCAGGGACTGTATCTTATTCCACTTTGTAGCAGTTTGTAGCTGTCTTCAGTTCTATGCTAGTGCCTGATGCAAAGGAACTGCTCAATAAGTGGCTGTTGAATTAAATGGAGCCCAACCTCAAATATTGTGATGGCATTGCTGGTAATGTCAGTGTTAGACAGAACAGTAATGTATTTTGAGTTATCATACTCCACAGTTTTATTGATCATTACTTGTGCATTCTGCTCTGTACTATAAATTTTGGAGGAAATTGAAGATGGAAAAGCAGTTATCATATTGGCTGACATTAATTGAGCACTTACTATGTTTCTGGCTGTGCAGTTTCTCATTAATCCTCATGCCAACCATATGAGTTACAAGTGTTTTATTCCTATTTATAAGTAAGAAAGAGTGTTAAACCTGACTGAATTCACACACTGAAACATAAATGATAATGCATATTCTAATACTGTGAGATGCAGCAGAGGTATAGGAAAACACATTGGACTGGAGATAAGAACCTGGGTCCTAGATAAGAACCTTATTCATAGTGTGACTTTGAGATCTCAGTTTTTTCCCTCTATGAAACCAATACCAGGTCACACAGAGGAAATTTTCATGGGTCTGAAATCTCAAAGAGACTCGTAGTGGTCCACCACTATCATCTTCAGTGTTTGCTGGGGAATTAGAACTTCCTAAACAGGTATCGCCTTTGTATTCTGGGTTGAAAAGTGTTTCCCCAAAATCCATGTCCACCTAAACCTGTGTATGTGAGCTTATTTAGAATTAGGGTCCTGGAAAAATGCAATCTCCTTAAGATGAGTTCTCACGGGATTAGGGTGGGTCATAATCCAATGACTGCTGTCCTTTTGAGAAGAGGAAAGTTCAGATGCACACAAATGCAGAGGACAGCACTCTGTAAGATGGAGGCAGAGACTGGTGTGACATGTCTACAAGCCAAGAACACTAAGGATTACAGGCAACCACTAGACGGTAGAAGAGAGGCATGGAAGAGATTCTCCTGTAGACCTCCAAAACAGAACCGACCCTGCTAACACCTTGATTTCAGACTTGGAGCTTCCAAAACTGTGAGAGAATACATTTCTGTTGCTTCATCCAATTTGTAGTACTTTATGGTAGCCCTAGGAAGCTAATATACCTTGGATTATAATGATGATTTTTTTTATGATGCTAGTAATAATTTAATAATAATAAAAAAATTGAATTGAATTTATTTCTGTGGGAGTGTTACTGCATAACTTTAATGTGTCTGCATGAGATTTGACCAGTTTGTTTGGGATGGTCTGGCTTAAAATATAAGGCTTGACATGGACTTAACTTGACTATCTTTGAAGATTCCTCAAAGCAACTGACAGTCACCCTCCAGGAAAACCCCATTCCCATGCTGCCTGTGTGGGAAAGGTATGTCAGACATCTGAAGACACCTTGTACAGAGAAAACAAACAGTAGTTTATAATATTAGGGCCAAATGGAAATGCCCAAGGACAGACTCTAATTTGTGATGGAGTGCTTCTCACCAGGGCAACCCTTTATACCTGTCTTCCAGGTGAGCAGCAGCCGGGGGGTTGCTTATTTAACTGTGGCTAATGATCTTCAGCCTAACCCTGGGGAGGCCAGCTGGTGCTGCAGAAAAACCAGTCCTCGGGGATTACTTACTCTGTACAGAATACTTTGTGAACCACATTACATCATCTCATTTAATGCTCAGAATCATAATCACCCACATCTGACTGAGGTTAAAAGACTCAAACAACTTGCCTCAGGGCACAGGGATTTGACTTTGACAAACTGGGACTTTGACTTTGGAGCCTGAATTCTGAACCATGAACTTCACTAGTTGAATCTTCCCCATTTCTCTGACGGGAGAGAGCTGCCAAAAACTGGCCAGTAGGCTTCTTGGTTAAAGGCACTACCCCATCCACACATCTCATGGTCTAGGATGAGTGAAGAGCTTCTTCTAGCAAAAGTTGTATCTAGCATCTTGCATTTAGCCTGGCATGGTGGCACATTCCTGTAGTCCCAATTTTTGGGGTGGGGGGACTAGTAGATGGCTTGAGCCCAGGAGTTTGAGGTTGTAGTGAGCTATGATTGCACCACTACACTCCAGCCTGGGTGTTTAGAGACAAGGTCTCTAAACAAACAAACAAACAAACAAAAACCCGAAGAATGTTGTGTGCCTTTTTCTTTAGCAGTGACTTCACTCTGTTCTACATTCTAGTTGATTGTATACATAACCCAAAAGCCAGCTGCCGTTCTGTCTTTGACATTCAAAATAAGTTGGCTCGAACCCCACTCATGGCAATGGCAGCCCCACATCCCTTCCAGCTCCCTGATGATTTTAAGTGTGCGTGTGAGAGAAAGGAGAGACAATGTGGATTTCTCAGTCTCTTCTGCTGCCAAGGTTCTGTTTCTGCTTAATAAGTCCAGTGAATAGATCACATAAACCAAAATAAAATTCTAAGCCCCTGACTGATCGACCCTCCCCTTGGTCAGGGGCATTCCAAATTATCCTGATAGAGTAGTTCAAGCTATGATGAGTAGTGGGGGTCAGACATGCCTCATAAACATCAACATAGAGACCTTAAGTCTGACAGAATAGACTTTTTAAGTCTGATAAGAAATATTCACAACCTATTCTCTCTGAAGCCTGCTACCTGGAGGTTTCATCTGAATAATAAAACCTTGGTCTCCACAATTCCTTATTGTAATGCAGACATTCCTTTCTATTTGATCGTAGGTCTTTAGGTAATGACTCTTTCAACCAATTGCCAATGAGAAAAATCTTTAAATCTACCTATGACTTGGAAGCCCTTGCTTCAAGTTGTCCCACCTTTCCGGATCAAACCAATGTACATCTTTCATGTATTGATCGATGCCTCATGTCTCCCTAAAGTGCATAAAACCAGCTGTACCCCCACCACTTTGGGCACATGTCATCAGGAACTCCTAAGGTTGTGTCACAGCCATGTCCTTAACCTTGGCAAAATAAACTTTCCAAATTAATTGAGACCTGTCTCAGATACTTTAGGTTTACCATCATCTCATCATTAATTCGTTCTTTCTCTATTCTCCAGATGGAGAACAGAACCTCCTTTCACTTGATTTTCCCTTAAATCATTGCTCACAAGGCATTTGTGAGTACAGCAAACTTTGCAGGTTGGAAGTGATGAAGGGGTTTATTCCTTCAGGTGGCTTCACTTCCTTCAGCTCTCCTCTCCTCTCCCCCTCTACCACCTTAAAAGATTTACCTTGCCCAGTCTTGCCCAAAGATTCAATAATATGCTCTGCTAAACAATGGGCCATTTACTCCAGGCTAATCATGTAGCAGAAACAAAAAGTTGGCAAGGACTTTGGAATTTGGGTTCATGCCTCCCCTCCTATCTCAGCAAGGGCAAAGAATAAATTTAGAAATGAGATAATCCTGATATAAATAAATTAAATTGGGCCCCACCCAATTAGAAAGCAAAGGTGACTACTGTTAATGTAAACTGTAATTTGCAGTAATTCCTTTTTTCTCCTCTTGGTCACTTGTCTGACTTCTCTGTTAGATCACATACTTCCATAGGGGAGACACTCGGTAACACCATTCCTGGGTCCCTCTGAGGACCTGCCATGGTGCCTACCAGAGCATAAGGGCCCAGAGAATGCTGATGGAGCTGAATTGCTTCTGTTGGTGGTCATATTCTTTGGAGGTCACCTTCAGAGCCTGCAGTTTCTTGGCTTGTACTTTTAAAACATGGGAAGAAAAATGTATGTACCTGAGAGAGTGTCAAATGCAGAAGTATTTTAGGGAACACTCCCAGGATTATTAGGACTGGCTCTTATCTCTGCATTTGCAGGTCCCAGAATCCAACTCCTTTGTAGGAAATACTGCTTGATCAGGGTGCCTTATTTGGATCGGTGGGGATTCTTGACTGTGCAGATGAACTCATTCCCTGCAACCCCCGGCAGCCTGAGTCAGGCACGTTGGGGCACAGGGCAGGCAGCTCCCTTGCTGTGAGGTCTCCGTGTTAAATGTCCAACTAATTAACAGTGCTCACTGGAGGGACATCCCTTTGATTAATCACAACTTGCAGAGAATTCAGAGACTGAAAAAGCAGCACCTTTGATTATTTACTTACTTATGGACTAGGCACCTATATTAAAACTTTCACTTTCTATCTAAATTAAGACATCTGCATCTGTTTTTTGAGGCAGTTATACAAAAGTTCTTTGTCTTTAAAAAGCCTATTTAGAAAGTTGTGAATAATATGGTCAGGGAGACAAAACCAACTAAACTTAGAAGAAGATGGAATTTGGGGCTTCAAATATAAGAGTATCTGGGTTTAGTCTCCAGCTCCCTTATATCTGTAACATGCTCTTTAAACCTAGAACCAGACCAAGCACATAGTAGGTATTAATTGAAAGATTAAATGGAAGAATAAATAGAACAAGATGTTGAGAGGCTTATCCCTTCAGCACTGAGCACACAGCATGTGCAGACACAAGTAGAGGGAGACCCAGTAATGTTTCAGAAACACAGCACCGTTTTGTCAACAGAGCATATCCACGCCATCTTGAATTAGGTATAATTTTTAATTGCTGATATTATTTTACCAATCAAAATATGCCTTATTTCTTCCAAAATGCACAGATCTTAAAGAAGCATTGTGGCACAGTTTAATTGGTGGAGTTTTTTTCTTTAATAATGTACATACATGCATGAATTTGGTGGTAATAGTGGTGAGGTTTATATTGGTATCATCTTAGACTTGATGAAATACAGTATGTGGGAATTTCTGTTAAATTTTATTCCTATTGATTGGTTATTGTCTAAGTAATGTTTTGTTCTGTTTTCGTTATTTTTGCTCTCTTAATTCTTTGTTATTTCTGAGTTCTTTTTCAGTAGAGGAAAGAGATAGAGATAAGATATTTAGTTGGGATATAGTGAGTTGTGACTGACATTAGTGTCGCCTGGTCAAAAGAAATTTGAGGTTTTCTGCACCAGACCAGGGTCAGTACACAAAGAGCCATGCCATCCCTCTGCATCCCTGCACCCATGTCAGATATCACTAACTGATCACCACACTCTTTCCTGTTGGGCTCAGATAAGGGCTCATGATCCTTCTCACTACAGTGCCTTGGGCAGTCACTACTGATGATCTGGGCTTGGTATTAAAGATAAGACCTGTCTGACATCACAGGCATTCTTGGTTCTGTTTCTGAATGAAGCCAAACCATTAAAAAGCTGCATTTGTATCTTATTTCCTTTGCATTTGGCAGCTATGCTGTAGGCTTTTATTGAGAAATGATACAAAAATTGCCTTACAAAACTGTTTTCTGCATTTTTGCAAGGAAGCTGTTAAAGTCGTTATTCACTACATCGCTTGGTGCACCTCATAAGGATTTTTTTAAAAAAAGTATAAGCTGCTAGGAAATATATACTTTCTGTCTCTTGAGAAATGATTCTGTTTCTTTCTCAGATGACTAAAACTATATAACTAACTGGGTCTCTCTTTTGGTTTTGGCTGCCAAGAAGCTCAGAGCCAGATCTGAGAGATCTTTATAGATTCATTTGGCATTTATATTTGTGTTCTTCCTCCAGCCCCAATTTTTGACTTTTAGCCTTTATATATGTTACAGATTACTTATATTTTATCATGTACTCATTTCCACTGTACACTATGTATTCTTATTGTAAGGCTCTTGTAGACCAAGCTGCAGTGAAATAAGAGTGCAACTGAATGGTTTGGCCTATAAGACCAACAGGAGTTCAGGTCAAAGTTTTTACAGAGGAAAACAGGCATGCTCATAATGTGATGTAAATAACCTTCAGATCTGGGTGACTGTGGGAGGCAGCTTCTCAAATGGCTCTCGATGATCCTTGCCCTCTGTTTTTCATCCTATTTGTAAATCCCCTTTGCTTTGTTACGGCCTTGAAAGACCCTGAGACAGAGGACTTCATTAAGCCACAGAAACTATGAGATAATAAACCTTGTTGCCAGTAAGTCTGGTGGTGACTTTTTGTGCAGTGATCGATAAACTAAAACAAGAAGACATCCCAGCTTATGCAAGTTTCTCATTTGATTCATATGTCAACATTAATGGCTAAGTGTTATCCTCACTCCTGGTACATAGGGGGAAACCGAGCTCTGGAGCTCAGAGAGAAGCAGTTTCACAGGGAAGTTCACTCAGACAATGGCAGAGAACTTCAGATCGCGTTGTTGGATTCTAAGCTCAGTGTTCTTTCCTCTACAACAGTGACTTCTTAACTCAGGCTGGATATAAGCATTGTTGATGGCAACCCATTAACTAGTTAAATTGATGGAACTTGATAACTTTCACCTATATTCTCATGCGGAAGCTATAAGAACATATTTTATTGAATGTCTGGAGTGCTGTACATTTTATTGATTGTCTTATTTGCTGGAGTTTTAGTCTTCATGTACAAAGCAGGTTGCATATTGAATATTTAGTAATTATAACTTTATAACAAGTATAGAGGCAACATCTGTGTGTCAGTTACTTTTTAATCTAGCTAATTCAATGTATACCATTTGAACCTCACAGCTGATCAATGAGGTAAGTTACAGATAAGGAGGACTGAGGCTCAAAGAGGTTGAAGGATTTGCCTTAGATTACCTAGAAATAAGGCCCAAAGACAGAGTTTAAACCCAGCTCTATCCAAGCTAAAGCCCAAGGCTTCTTCACCACAAATTGGATTCTTTTTCTGTAACTACATCAGTTCTAGAAAACTAGCAAGTGTTGAAGTGGGGTGAAGTTTCCTTCTAAAGTTTTCTCTTTATAGTAGTGGAAAGAAGTCTTTTTGAAAACCACTAAAATACTGAAGAACAAATCCTAACACCTACTCATACTACTTTTAAAATTTGGGATTCAGCATCCCACAAATCCCTACTGTATTAAAAGACGTTTTCTTGTCCCTAAAGAAAAAAAGAATAAAGACATTTTGAAATTGGTATCAGTTTCACTTTAACAGACCCTTCTCAAGGACTTTTACATGTAAACAATATCGTTAAACACTTAATGTGACATTTATTACCTTTAAATATTCATAAGCCACTGAGTACCCGGAAACACCTACTGCACGGTTCAAGCTGACTGAGTCTCTCAAAATACGATGTGCACGTGAAGTACTTTCAGGAACCTCAGGAAACTTCAGGGTGCAGCTTCCTCCTCTGAAACCTTAATGGCACTCAGTGAGTTTACGAACCATCTTGTTTGCAAACAAGGCAGTAAACCCAATAAAGCAATCTGTGTCTATTTCCTTACACGTGTGAGTAAAATTATGCTTTCCTTTGAAGAAACGAGCAGGAAAACATGCGCATTTTGTCAGAATTTGTTCTACCAGCCTGTTCCCTTGCCCAGGGCTAAACAACCAAACCCTGGAAGGATGAAGGCTATCTTCTTTTCAGCCCTGATCATTGTGACCAGTATTTGGCATCAGTTCTAGGATGTGAGATAGGAAACTCAAGACTAATGGCAATGAGAAGAAAATGCATTTTTATTCTACTGCAAACATTGTCCTATGTAGACGGGAAATAAATCTATCCCCAGACACAGTGATGAAACTCTGGTTGTGCATGATTTTTTTCCCTCTCTATCTTAGGAAAATAAAAAATATTACTTAGGTATAAAGTCAGAGCAGTAAGAATCTGGAGATTGTAGGGATGGGCAGAAGAAAGATCTCTTCTCACCTTTTATTCCCTCTAAGGCAAAGTCTTACGATGCTGTCAATGCCATCATTGTCAGTATTGAATCTCTTTCACGTTGATAGTAATCATATTAATGATTATCATACCCACTTTATAGGTAAGAAAACTGAGGTTCAGGGAGTTTGAATGATTAGTTCAAAGTTGCACAGCTGGAACTCAAAGTGCTATTTTAACCCTAAATTTAGGACTCTCTACTACAAACACCTAATTTTACAAGTTCTGCCCCTGTCCTTTTAGATTTCCCAGCATCCCTTGAAAGAAGTGGATATTAAAAGCATGAATCAGAGAAGGCCAAGGAGAGATGTAATTTCTGTCTTCAAGTAGATGGTCATATGGGAAAGGAATTAAGCCTGTTCTGTGTGGTTTGTAGATAACGGAATGAGATCAATTGGTAGAAATTCAAGGGAATAGATCAAAGAACTTTCTAACCATTAACACTAACCAACTTTGAAATAGACAATAATATTAGGTGGTGAGTGTCTTGTCCTAAAAATGTTCTAATAGCATCTGGCTGACCCTCTGACTGGGACTCTGTGACTGGGATTCCCGTACTGGGGAGTATGGAATACTTCAGATTCCATAATATGCTTGATTGCTGAGTATTGAGGGCTCTGCTATAGCTCAGCCTGATACTCAATTGGGTGTACTAACATGACTAGCTTAAAAACCTCAGTATTCCACAGAGATTCTGCAGGGTTCCACAAGTGCCTGATTTGAATTTGAAATTTTGTGTTTTCTTATACAACAAGAAAAAAAAAAAAAGAACCTAAACATATATTTTTTTTTTTGTTTTGTTGGGTTTTTTTTTTTTTTTTTTTTTGAGACAGGGCCTAGTTTTGTCACTCAGGCTGGAGTTCAGTGGCACCATCAAGGCTCACCTCAGCAACCTGAGTAGCTGGTACTACAGGTATGCACCACCATGCCTGGCTAACTTTTTTATTTTTTGTAGAGATGAGGTCTTGCTATGTTGCTCAGGCTGGTCTTGAACTTCTGAGCTCAAGAGATCCTTCTGCCTTGGCCTCTCAAAGTACTAGGATTACAAGCGTGAGCCAATGCATCCGGCCTTCATAAATGATCAAAGGTGGTAGTTAAAAAGAAATAGAATTTTCAATAAATATTGCTGGGACAAATGCCTAGTTATTAGGACAAAAGTAAAGCTGGACCTTTCCCTCATTCCTTATGTGAAAATAAATTCCAGCTTAATCAAATATTTAAACCATAAAAATAAATATTAGAAGATATATATGAGGGTACCCACACGCATGCACACAGGCACACAGCATATGTGAAGAATGAAGGGCTGATTTCCTGGTTTGCAGAGTCTTTTAGTGCATATTCCAAAGTTCTTGCACACATGTCATTGATCAGGCAGTTATATCCCTGAATTTTTTGTTTTTAAAAGTCAGGCTTGTGCATGCTGCCCATGGGGGTTGGTTCACCCCTATCGCATGGGGTGTGCTGAAGAGAGTTGTGTGATCTATTTCTAGCAAAACCCAGGTGCCTCTATTCTTGGCATTCTCCTATAATAACAAAATGGACAGCAGAGTAAAAATAGCAAGCACATTTCAAATGTTTTGTTGTGTGCTATTCTATTATTGAATTAGGAATCTTTTTGTTTTCATTGGAACTTTTGGGTGATCCTTTTCTGTCCTTCATATTCATGTGAAAAATATATACAGGTGTCATTGGAGGTCATCAGTGATTCAAACTTGAAAAGAAACTTTCCTTCAGCTCCCCTTTGAAGCTTGTGGATCAGTTGATTTGAGGGGCAGCCTGAGATTGTGAGGCAAGCTATGAAAAATGTGCCATTTGCAGCTACTTATCTGTGCAAATAAGGACATTTTCAAGACTGGCAAAGCCACACAGTGCAGGAAAATAAAATGAATGCTGGAATTTGATTTAAGGTGTAACTTCAAACCTCATTGTTCTCTTTGACTATTGGAGCTAAATAAACCTTTTTGTTGGTTTGTTGCGCTCTTGGGTATGGTGTGTTATTGGAGATAATGTTTTCACTATTGGAAAAGTTTGGAAAATCAAATTGACTTCAAGATGTATTTTTTCCTGGAAAAATAAGTCTTCTTTGGGCCGGGGCTGGGGTGGCTCAAGGCCTGTAATCCCAGCACTTTGGGAGCCGGTGACGGCGATCCCGAGGTCAGAGATCGAGACCACCCTAGCTACACAGTTGAAACCCTGGTCTCTACTAAAAAATACAAAAAAACTACCGGGCGACGGGTGGGCAGGCGCCTGTAGTCCTAGCTACTCGGGGGAGGCTGAGGCAGGAGGAATGGCGTGAACCCAGGAGGCGGAGCTTGCAGTGAGGCTGAGATCCGGGCCACTGGCACTGCCAGCTCTGTGGCGACAGAGAAGACTCCGTCTCAAAAAAAAAAAAAAAAAAAAAAAAAAAAAAAAAAAAAAAAAAAGTCTCTTCTTTGGTTATTGGTTATTATTGCTTTTCCTTTACTCTTTTGGCCTTCACTGTCAAGATAACACAGAATCATGATATGTTTTCAACTGTAATAGTGTCCATACCTTAAGTTTTCTAGGATAATTATTTCCCTTTTCTTTCCATCATTACTTCTTTTAAGGATATTTGTTTTTCTACTATCTGTTGATCGACCTTCTTTAAAAAAAATTTAAACCACTTTTTATTCTGGAGGCAGGTGGAATATATTCGGTCAACAAATATTTAATGTAATACATACTTATTATCTGTCTACTATATTTCAGGTACATTTTTAGGTGCAGAGAAATTAGATACCAAAGGAAAGTCTCCAGCCTCGTGGAGTTTACATTCTAATAGGTTGAAATAGACAATAAATAAATATATACTATGTCAGGAAATGATGACAGCTATGGTGAAAAATGAGGCAAACTAAGGAGGCAGAGAAGGGATGTTCCATTTTAAGTCACAGTTAGCCTCTCTGAAAAAAATATGATTTGAACAGAGACTTGAATGAAGTGAGGAAGAAAGGCATAATGACATCTGAGGGCAGAGCTGACTTGTCTGAAGAATCAGCAAAGGGCGTGAGGTGGAGCCTTGGACACCATGTGTGTAAACTTAGAAAATGAGAATGAGGTAGGCGATTGCATTTCTCCCTTTGTCAGTGGAAATGAGTTGGGACAGGGGACTGCTGACGGCAGTCCCTAACATGCCTGCCTCTCTGTCCACTCACTTCTGTGGACACTGGTTCCCAGGGCTCAGCCGTCTTTTTGGAGAGCTCAGGAGCCACTGAAATCTTATTACCATATTCCTCAGTTTCTGCCTTCTTTAGGGTCACTTTTCTATGGACACCAACATCTACAGCATTCTGGCTCCATTCTTTTAGCCCCCGAGCTATTCCTAGTCAATAGCTGACCTATCAGTGGGGGTTAACCTTGCCAGTTAGGCCAGGCATCTTGACTGCCAAATAGTGATGATGGTGATGGTGGTGGTGATGATGGCAGCACCTACCACTTATCGAGTACTTGCTCTAAAGGAGTGTCAACAATCTTCCAGGGCAGCTAATATTTTCAATCTGCAGATGAGGAAACTGAGGCTCAGAGAGGACAAATTCATTGCTCTAGGCCTCACAGGTTGGAACAGATGAGTTGGTGTTTGAACCCAGGTCTATCTGACTCCAGAGAATGAGTTCCTTCTACTACCAGGTGCTCCTGAGGGTCAGTGCAGGTTGCTGTGTAGTCATTAAGAAGCAGCCCACACCAAATGCAGCCTTTTGGCCTTGTATCAAGGATCGAGTTTCTTTCATGGTTACTAATTAATGCTCCAGTTACTTGTTGAGAGGACATACTGACCAGTATTTTCCAGAACCTTGTCCAGAATGGTGGTCCCTGTCCATCATTACCTGAGAATCCACTGAAACAGGTCCTCTAGAAACCATATGAACAACCCTGGACATCAGTGCTGATAGGCATTTTGGCTGCCATGCTTCAAATGTCATGGAGCAGCCCCAGATTTGCCACCTTTTAAAGAATTCCATATAATTTAAACTTCTTGTTACCTGCTTCAGGGATCAATCCTTTCAGTGAATGGTTTTCTTTAGCGTGAGTCCCAAACAGATACTGCCTGGCTTACTCTTTCTGAGTTTGCCTGGGTTATAATCCTTTTCCTTGATGTGAGAACATATTCCACAAATGCAGAACTATAATGAGCATTTTTGCCAAGATTTTATCCTCTATATGCTCACTTTTTTGGGATATGTTCCAAAACAATTTTTTTTAACAGGATAATTTCTGGGGAGAAAGCTTACTGTGTTTAAAACGTGATATTTCAAGGGCAGATGAAAGCTTTTTTTCAAGAATTAAGAAAACACTTCATCATTTATTTCTTTGGCAGATTATCTGCATGTGTTTCTTTTGAAATCCTCAGAAAGTAAGACCATACTGTATTCATTTTCAAGTTATAGAAACTAAGCTAAAGAAGAAATGAACAGAAGAGAAGAAAGACATTCTTTGCTAAAAGCCATGTTTTCTTAAATTGCTTGGTCACATGAATTCATTTATTTGTCTAATGTAGAAACTGGCAAACTTATTTGTAAAGGGGCAGATAGTATAAGTATTTTAGGCTGTTTGGCCATATAACCACTCTCACAAGTACTCAACTCTACCATACATGAAAACAGCCATAGGCAATGTGCAACTGAATGAATGTGACTGTGTTCCTGTAAAACTATTTCCAAAAACAGGTGGCAAGCCAGATTTGGTCTGTAGGCCATAGTTTGTTCACTCCTTGTCTAATGGAAGAATACCTACTATACGGCCCCTTATGCCAGCAACAAGATAGGCACAAAGCTGGTCAGAACTAGAAGGACACTTATAGGTAATCTATTCCAATTCCTTCATTTTATCTTTGAGGATTTGTTGATTACTCAAGGTTACACACGTTGTTATCAGCAGCATCAAAAAAAGAATTAACATTTATTGAACGTGTTCATATTCATGACAAAAATTGCTAGTTTTCTCTATTATCTATTCTCCCCAACCTTTTTAGTTATGGAACCCCAGATTTATTTGGTTATATGGCCACTGGAATTAAGACTATATTTCCCAGACTCCATTGTCTTTGGTTGTGGCCACGTAACTAAGTTCTTCTCAGTATTTGTGTGCTACTTAAAGTAAGTACTCTAAAAGAAAGGGAATGTGCCATTTTTCCTCTCTCTTTTCTTCAGACTGGAATGTGGATGTGTTGGCTAAAGACTGAGTAGCCACCTTGCACTGTGGTGGAAGCATTGCACTGAGAATGGTCAACAGCAAGAGATAAAGTGCTCAGATGCCTGATGCTATGTAGCACCACACCTGGACTGTGCTGCCTCCTGCTTTCTTTTATTTTAGCAGATTGAAGATGTTATTCTTTTGCTTTCTGATCTGCATTGCCTCTGATAAGAAGTCTGCAGTAATTCGTATCTTTGTTCCTCTCTATGGAGTGTGCCATTTTCTTTCACTGCTCTTAAGATTTTCTCTTTATTGTTGAATCTGATTGTGATGTGCAATGGTATGGTTTGTATTTCTCTTTCTTTAGTGCATACACTTCTTGGATCTAGAAAATTTAAAGCCATCATGATCTCAGGTTTTCTTAGTTCCCTCCTCCCCCTTCACACCTTGTTTCTGGGATTTCAATTATATGCATGCTAAATTGGCGTATATCATCCTACAGGTCACTAAAGCTCTGTATTATTTTTCCAGTCTCATTCTCTCTGTGATTCGGTTTAGAGAGTTTCTGTTGTCTTGCCTTAAAGTTCACTGATTGTTTTCTTGTTTTTTTTTTGTTCTGTTAAATGCAATCAGCTGGTAAGCCTATCCAGTAAACTTTTTAAAGACGTTATAGCTTTCAGCTCTGGAAGTTCTATTTGATTTTCTTTTCAATAGTTTCCATTTCTTTTTTCATTATGTTCATATTTTCCCTAAAATCCTTGAAAATATTTATAATAGTGCTATTAAAAGCCCTTCTCTGTTAATTGCAAAATATTTGTAAATTCTGTATCTCTTCCTAGTGATTGATTTGACTCCTGGCTATGGGTTACATTTTCCTGTTTGTTTATATGTCTGATAAGTTTTATTGGGTACTGGATATTATACATGTTATGCACTAAGTTAAATATTGGCAAGCAATTAATTTATGTATAAGTTAGCTTGATCCTTTGAGTATTTGAAAAATTATGTTGTGGCAGATCAAGAGTAGCATTTGCTCTCTAAGGATAGTCTAGCTCTCTAAGATGTGATCTTTTTAGAGTCTCTACTGAATATTTACTAAGTGTTCAATGACCTTCAGACTCTGAGAGTTGTTCAGCTAATAGCTTTTCCCATAGTTAATTTCTTTTTGTGCATTGCTCTTTGCCTTGCCTTGTTGGAATCTCATTCTACATTTGTGTCGCTTAGTATTAAGCCAAAAATTCAAGGGGATCCCTATGTTGAGTTTTTAGAGTTTTCTTGGCATAGATTCTTTTTCTCTGGTACAGTGCTCTGAAAATTTCAGCTGCTTTAACCTCCCCAAACTTCATTTTTACAAAGCTGTTTTACTCTGCTTGGCTTCCCCATTTCTGTTCCATGGAGAAAGATTTCAGGCATAAATCTGGGAAAATCACTAGTCTCACTTTCTTTGTTTCCCTTATTTCAAGGATTACAGTCATGCACAGTCTTTGTCCAATGACTGAAAATAGTTGCTTCATATAGTTTGTTTGGTTTTCTAGTTGCTTATTATAAGAAGGTTAGTCTAGTACTAGCAATTACATCATAGTTAGTGAGAAATACTCATATTTAAAAGAAAGAGAATAAGAAATTTCTACTTGTAGCTTGTTTATGTCCCTGTAATTTTCACTTTTTCAGTTACTTGCAGCCAAACCCAGTCTTAAATACTCCACTTCAAAATGCCAACTACTAAGCTAGGTATTTCATATACATTATTTTATAGACTTCATTTTAGCTACATAAAAGTCCTATAAAGTTGTAGTTATGGTTATTCTCACTTAACAGATGAAGAAAACTGCACTATAGGGGAAAAGAAAATGGAATCAAGGTAGTTCTAAAAAGTACATTGGGTAGTTAACAAGGTCCTGCATTTGAGTGATCTCAGAGAGAATGAAAAATAAGGTACCTGAATGACACTGGGTAGATATAATTAAGTGACATTAATAAGTGATTTATATGGAAAAAGAGAAAAAATCTGCGAGTGTTGGTATCTAGAATAATAGCAGTATTATGAACATATACAGAAAAGATTCAGTGATACTCATTTGTGTTTACTAAGGCAGGAAAGATATTGGTGTTGTGGTATAAAGAAGTTCAAATTGGGGCAAAATATGGTACTTTTCTTATGAAATCATCAGTCAGAAACTCACAATTTTAATTTTTTTTCCTTATGTATAACTGAGTTTTGGGATTTCTGGCCATCCAAGAGGGCTGCACAGGAGCCACTGCTGCTGGGGTGGCTTCCTCGGCACCTGTAGGTAGAGTGCAATCACCGTAGGGTGGAACGGCCTTTTCCTGGACTAACTTTACAGACTGGATGCCTTCTTGGCCCAATTTCTTACCCCAGTCACTGCCCTGATAACCAATTTCCTGAAGGCTTTGGCAGCTTTGTGTAGGTATGATGGGACAGCATTTCACCTTAGGCCCCATGCCTCCTACCTTTCTTTCCTTACCTGGGACTTCTTGGATACTACAGAACAGGATATCTTGTAAAACCTGCTCTATTTACATATATGCAGCTAGGAAGTTCAGAGGAGTTAACAGTTGTGGGGCCATCTTTGATGAATATGGGAGAGAGGACCCAATGGATAAATGCTACTTCCCCTTAACTCTCAGAGCAAGTAATTCTGATTCGTAATTTATAAGGCATCTGGGAAGTTCCTGGTAGGATTGAGAACCAGTTGTTTTAGTAGTGATTAAGCAATGATCACATTTTAATTTTGGCTTTTTCTCCTTCTCCCTTCTCTTGCATTTCTGCTCCCTGGGATCACATTCCCAGATAAATTACCTGCATGAAGATCATGGCCTTAGTCTTTGCTTTGGGAGAAACTGAGCCTATGACACTTTGTGAAGTAGAACAACTCAGGGAGTAAGTTTGAGAGCATCGTAGGTCAATATTTTAGGGTTGACCAAAACCCTAGAGAGGAAGGCACTGTAGGGACTAGAAGGATAAAGATAGAGATACAAAAAATGAGAGAAAATTTGTTGAAGAAACAAGAGGTAATGTCATCTATCATAGAAACACCTGGTCATAGAGTTAAGAGACATGTGAACTCTTCAAAATTTTTCCTGACCGGTTGTCTAACAACTAACTTGGCTTTGTGAACAGAAATTGGACAACATCAATTTAATTTCATCTTAAGATATAAGGTTAGAAATGAGAGAAACTAGTCTATAGAATCTTGTTTGCAGAGACTTGATTTCTTGGATCTGCAGGATCAGGGACAAGAGGGGGCAGTTGAACCAAACTTTTGATGTAAAGTTGACTAAACAGTGCTACTACAATGGCTTTTTAACTTAATTTACCACTTCCTGCCTCTTTGTACTGCCTGCAATGAGTTCTACTCAACAGCAGTCATGTAACTCTTTCTAGAGCTCAGCAACAGGGAGACCAGACCTTCTCCTCACAGATATTCAGTGGCTCCCCATTGCTAAGTTTAGCTTTCAAGGCCTTCTACAGTCTGTTTCCTATTTATCTAAAATTCCAGTTAAATTGGACTACTGCCTTTCCTTGAAAATGCGTGCCATACTCTCCTGTCTTCAGGCTATTTCTCTCGCCTGGAATATCCTTGCTTAACTCTACCTGTTGAAGTCATACCTATCCTTTGAGAACATCCCCCAAGGGCTACTTTCTTCAGGCAGCCCAAACACCACTTCCTGCTCTGAACTCCAAGACCTCTTGTACTTGGTCTCTAGGGCTTATTATAAGTTTTCTAGTATTAGAGACATTTGTGAAAATGCCAGTATCACCTTTAGGACACAGAATGCTCTTTTCCATTCATATGTGTTGAACTGAAGTATTAAATGGATATATACCCAAAAGAGGTACTTGGAGAACTTCAAAATAAGGATTTGCATTCTTCTGACTTATATAGGGTTGGTGAATATGGAAGTAGGAGAGTAAGGGAAAGAGAATTGATCTTTATGGAGAAACCACTGTGTGCCAAGTGCCTTTCATAGTTTGCTCATTTTTGGAGTGTTTACAATACCCTAGAAAACATGTAGTATTGAACTCATTTTACAGAAGGAGAATGTGAAGCTCAGAAGGGTTGAGTAAATTACCCTCGATGTACAGCTAGTAAGTGGTAGAGCCAGGATTTAAGCTCAGGTCTCTGTGACTCCAAGATACTTCCTTATTCCATAATAAATAGGGAACCATTTAATTTATTGCCCTGATTGGAACACTTTTGAAAATGAAAGGGCATGCTATTAAAAATTTTACTAGGACAACTTGGGTAAACTGGGACTCTCCTGGTTAAACTGTGTCCTATGATCACCCTAATTATAAATCACCATTGCCTCCTTGCCTCTTGAGTATTGACTGATCTGAACCAGAAAACTAAACTAAATCTCCTCTTGAGATTGTAATTCTCTCAGACAGGGTAACTTTGAAAGAAATAATTTGGCATTTTAGGAATTTTCCTTTATTGATAATTGAAAAGAAATCCACATTATCCAATGGAATGAGTGAGAAATCTTCTCATGTTCTTTTCAGAAGAATCCTCCACCTTGGTGATACGGTTTGACTGTGTCCCCACCCAAACCTCATCTTGAATTGTAGCTCCCATAATTGTCATATGTTGTAAGAGGGATCTGGTGGGAGATAATTGAATCATGGGGGTGGGTCTTTCCCGTGCTATTCTCGTGATAGTGAATAAGTCTCACAAGATATGACGGTTTTAAAAAGGGGAGTTTCCCTGTACAAGTTCTTCTCTTGTCTGCTGCCGTGTGAGACATGCCTTTCACCTTCTGCCATGATTATGAGGCCTCCCAGCCATGTGGAACTGTAAGTCCATTACACCTCTTTCTTTTGTAAATTGTCCAGTCTTGGGTATGTCTTTATCAGTTGTGTGAAAACGGAGTGATACACTTGGCCTCCAAACTTCTTCCCTTTTATTGCCTTTTTTCTTTTCATTGAGGTCTTACCCTGTTGGCCAGGCTGGGGTGCAGTGGTGCCATTATGACTCACTGCAGCTTCAACCTCCTGGGCTCAAGTGATCCTCCCCCGTCAGCCTTTCAAACCATCTGGGATTACAGGCATGTGCCACCATGCCCAGCTATTTTTTTATATTTTTTGTAGAGACAAGGTCTCACTATGTTTCCCAGCTGATCTTGAACTCCTGGCCTCAAACAATCCCCCCACTTCAGCCTCCCAAAGTGCTGGGATTATAGGCATGAACCTTTTATTACCTTTTCTAAAAGGGTTGGTGGTTTAAAAAACCACCTGCTGAGGCCACGCTGAATGAGTTTGCCAGAGTCAGGTGTACTGGGCCCAAATCTAGCTTATCTGCGTATGAAATGGATAATAATAACAATAATAGCAGCTGTTTTCATCAAGTTCTTACTATGTACCAGGTCTTTTATAGGCATAATCTCATTTGTTTCCTATATCATCTCATTTATTCCTTGTAACAACCCTGTAAATTGGATTCTATTTCTATTCCCATTTTACAGATGAACGAAACTGAAGCAGAGAAGGGGACTGACTGAGTTACTTAAAACCACCCACCTATTTCTGCAGTGGAACCCAGATTGTCCAACTGCAAAACCCAGCTCCTAAATAGTGAGATATGTGGCCTTCCATAAGGAGATCATGGTATCAAACCAATGGGGTTGCTAAGATTAAACAGTAGCACATTTGCAAAAGTGCCTATAGGTAGGCATTCAATAAATGGCATATGCTGTGACTATTTACAAGCTTTACCTTCCAAGGAAAACATGTTAAATGCCTGTTAGCACCCCATGTCTCTCTCTAACACATCCTCTCTGATTCTACTGTAGAACCACAGGTTAGAAATGAAAATAAATTTCACCATTTATCAAGCCAGTGTCAGGTCTGGGAGGCAGAAAATCCCCAGTGTTCTTCCTTGATAAAATCACACTCTAGCAAAAAGGACTGATGTCTAGTATGTTCAAAAACTCCAGGTTATAAAACAAAGGTATGCCCAAGATGCCATAGGATCATTCACTCCAGAAACACTTGGCCCATTTTGTTCTAGGCCTTGGAGAAACAGAGACTATGGAATAAAGGGGATAAAGTGGTTAGTTTTACTTAGGGAAGTGGGAGAGTCAAAAAATTAAAAAAAAAAAAAAAGAATAAATTTCACAGAGAGAATATTCAAGGTGAGATTTTAAAGACAAAAAGCAGTTTGTCATGGTGGGAGGGGCATTCCAAGATAAAGGAACGGTCAATGTAAAGACATGGAGGAAGGAAAGTCTATAGTGTGTCTGAGGAGTAGAGAAGTTAGGTGTGGCTTGGGGGGTGGAGGTGCTTGTGGGCTGGCTGAGCAGATGGCAGTAGAGGTGACTGCAGGAAGGGAATTACTCTCCACCAAGAGTCTCCCAGGAGCCAGTACTATGCTGAATGCTTTATGAGTCATGCACTTGATCTTCAGAGGAGCCAAGTGTAGTGGGTACTAGTAGGTTAAACAATGTGGCCAAGGACCCTTCCTGGTAAGAAATGAAGCCAGGATGTGAAACATGTCAAGCACCCTCTGGGCCCTGCTGCCTCTCAGGTGGCAAATCAGGGACACCATAAGGCCAAACAGCTTCCTCCAAGATGCTATTTTGGCTGGCCGTGCCACCTCTGCATGGGCGCCCCTTCTCTGGGGGGTTGTGGCATCTTGCCCTTACCATTTACCTAGCTCTTGGCCAAGCATTAGAAATATGTGCTTTGGGACTGCACCTCTGAACACATCATGGGAAGAAGTGACATTTGACTTTCCTTTGGGTTGGGAGTGTTTGGCATTTCACAATTAAGACTTGCAAAAATTGCATCACGCTCTTTATGTTGGTGTCTGGGCATGGCTCCCTGTGGTAGCATTTTCATGATGGTTTTCTGCCTTTTCTTTTCAGCTTCCATGTGCCTGTTGTCAATATTCAAATGTAAGAAGAGCTTTTTTGATTGGGGAACATACAACATAGAAATGCCCCAACCTATGAAAGAACTCAGCTGAGGGTGCGAAAAACTCTTCCAGAAGCCAGTAAATGAATGTTGGAAGATGTTAAAATAAGCAGACCTTTAATTCCTAGTTCTGTGGAAATCAGCCTCAAGAGGCATTGTAAATTTATGGAAGTTCTTTGGATTACTGTAGAGGCAAAGAAGAGAGAATCTCATTGAGCATAAGCTACATGCTCATCATTGTGCTGGGTGAAAAGTCTCAGCTCATGGAACATTTACTGAGGGTCTATATGAGGCATTAAGGGCTGAACTGTGGCCTCTGCAAATTTGTATGCCGAAGTCCTAACCTTCTGTATCTCAGAATGTGACTGTGTATGGAGATAGGGTCTTAATCCTTAGTTCTGTGGAAATCAGCCTCAAGAGGCTTTGTAAATTTAAGGAAGCATTGTAAATTAAGGAAGTGATAATTAAATTAATATGAGGTCATTAAGTTGGCCTCTAATCCAATGTGATTGGTATCTTTATAAGAAGAGGAGACTAGGATATAGACATGCATAGAGGGAAAATCACGTGAACACAGGGAGAAGAACCCCATTTACAAGCCAAGGAGGGAGGCCTCAGAAGAAGCCAACCCTGCCAACACCTGGATCTTTGATGTCTGGCCTCCAAAACTGTGAGGAAATACATTTCTGTTGTTTAAACCACCTTGTCTGTATTACTTTATGGTAGTCCTGCCAAACTATGCACCAGAGATTAGCAAACTCTTTTAAAATTAATTTTGATTTTTGATTTTTTGAGGCAGGGTCTCACTCTGGCACCCAGGCTGGAGTGTAGTGGTGCGATCATGGCTCACTGCAGTGTTGACCTCCTGGGCTCAGATGATCCTTCCTCCTCAGCCTCCCTAGTAGCTGGGACCAGTGCCACCATGCCTGGATAATAGCAACATTTTTCTTAAAGAGCTAGATAAATAAGTGTTTTAGTTTTTGTGGGCAAATGGTCACTGCTGCAAATGATCAGTTCTGCTGTTGTGCAAAACCAGCCATAAATGAAATATAAACAAATGGTCATAGCTATATGCCAATACAATTCTATTTACATAACCAGTCACTGGCCAAATATGGCCTGCAGGCCGTAGTTTGCTGACCCCTGATCTATACTGACCAGACTCTGTGCTGGGATAATGAAGCCTCACTCAGCCTGAAGGAGTGCACAGTGTGGTGAGGAAGACACACAATGAAACAATTCTACACAGGATGGTTAGTGTAGAGTGGGAAACTCAGGATAGTAAGGGGAGCAAGGGAGGGGCGTGTGGTCTAACTTGGGGTGGCTGGGTAAGGACGGGGATAGTCTCCTTGGAGGAAGTGAATGCGTGAGCTATGTATGGACTGAGACACATTTTACTTGATAATTCCTTTTCATCCTCTGCAATGTACTTATGGTCCTCCAGGCCTCAGGTTAAGGTCTTGAGCCTGCTGACTGGAGTCTCTCCAAGGGTAAGGTGACTATGTCAGTGGTCTCCAGGGTGCTTCTGGCTCAGTCAGGCAAGGACCCTGGGGATGTTGCCCTCTCAGTGTGGGTTCCAGTCCCCTTCCTGAGCTTTCTCATTCTGTGGCCCACTGAGCTCATATAGTGACTTGGATACCCTGGCCCCAGGATACCACCTCCTGAACTGCTGCATTCCATGGCTGTGCTTCCCAGCTAGCCTGCCTGCATCCAAGTCATTGAAGGATGACACACCAGAGAAGCCCCTGTGATCATCAAGGCTGAATGGCTGGAGGCTGAGGGTGGCTCACATTTTGGGTTTGGGTCTGTCAAGCAGCATTGCTTGCATTGATTGCTTTTCTACAGGATGCTGGAGTGAGGAAGAACCTTAGAACTCAGAAAATTCAGCTTCCTTGTTTTACAGATCTGGGGAAAGTGGCCCAGACAAGGCAGAGGCTTGCCTAGGCTTTAAATGGGCCAGGACAGAATTCAGGCTTCCTGCCTCCTGGGCTGCAGGCAGGGGTTGCCTCTCTCAACCACTCATAGGGTAGCCTGTGGGAAGCTCAACTCTCAGAAGAAATTACCCTTTTCAACAGTCTTCATCTCTATTTTTTCAGCAGGGGACGTTATATTTTTTCTGCCAATAAAATATATATTAATTGCAGAATATTTGGGAGCTATACAGAGGTATGAATAAACAGAAACATTCATTTATGATGTTACCTCTCTGAAATGATCACTATGGACACATTGGCATATTTCCTTTAAGTTATTTTGCCATTTTTTAAAACCATAATTGAATTCTGATTTTTAATACAATTTTGATATTTACTTTTTGTGCTTTAATCTTTTAAGCATTTTCTCTTGCCATCAAAAATGCCCAACCATCATCTTCCTTTCCCTTTGCTGAGCTTGAATCTACTTGATTTGAGCTTTCTCTGGGCAACAGGCAATTTATGA
This sequence comes from Rhinopithecus bieti, assembly GCF_001698545.2. NCBI lineage: Eukaryota > Metazoa > Chordata > Mammalia > Primates > Cercopithecidae > Rhinopithecus > Rhinopithecus bieti. Next base: position 610,951 of record NW_016812346.1, on the reverse strand, counting down.
GCCAAGCACGATGGAAGAAGCCCTTGGGATGGCATCAAAAGCTGGAGCTCTGTCCTGCCTCTGCTGTTGACTTGGTGTGAAGCTAATCTGGTCTCACCCATTGACTGGTCCTCAGTTTCTTCATTTTTATGTAAGAGGGCTGGTCCGAATGCCCAAGGTACCTTCTGGCTCCAGAATGGTGCTCTATGTATTGCTTTTTTCTGTTAATGTGCTCAGATAGATTTGCTGACAGGTAGTTAAGAAAATTTCAAACTAGCTTTACTTAAACACAACATGATTCTAAATTCACTGTATCAGGAATGTTTTGAACAATTAAAGAAGACAGATTGCTCCATAGGGACAAACAGCTGAATGTATAAATTGGAGATCATATTTCAATTTATGCCACTATTTAACAATAGTTTGAAGATAGGGAAGGTAGGAGGAGTGGATGGTGGGAAATCAGTCTCACTTCAGAGGGTCTACAGACAACACTTCTCTTTCTGGCCCTTTCCTTCCTTCGTGGTTTTTGGGGTTCAACCCTGGTCTTTTCCTCTTCCTCTGGTAGAACTGAGAGTAAGTAAGGCTTCTTTTATAGTATACTCCTGTGTGTGTGATGATGGGGGTCGTATACTTTGGATTTTATTATAAAGCTAGAAGGAAATCAAAGCTGAAGGGTTCTGATTTATTTAAGTGTTTCGTGGGTTTTGGAGGTGAACTGACCTGGATATGAAGCTTGGGTTTGGCATTTTTACTTTGGGCAACTGCTCCGAGTCTCAGTCCCTAATCTGAAAAATGGAGATGGTAATGTCTAGCACAACAGAATTATTGAAGGGAATACACGAAACAACATTTATAACATACCTAGTGTATTTAGGAACACTATAAGGTGTATTATAATTATTATAATGGTACTAGGCTTGCACGTGTATATAATTTATGTATTAATTGTAAAGAGTGTGCTGTCTAACATTTTCAGACATAATTCTCAAGACACACTACCTGTAGCCTCTAGCATGAATGTGTGCATTATCTGTGTACAGAATGCATAGCAAATGAAATTCCTTTATAATCATCCGATAATTTTTCCTTGAGCAATGACAGAATTTTAAAACCTTTCTCTAGGAGAGATTTTGATAAGAGCTTTAGGTTGATTACTTTTTATATCCCATGTCCTGTTTGGCTGATAAGCTCCCAATCTCTGGATTTCACATTGTTTTTATCTTCCTGGACCATACCCACCTTGTCACTGTCATCTTTTCAGCTGTCAGAATAAAATTGAAGGAAGACAGAGGGGGAGTGAGGCATTGGGAAGGGGTGGCTACACCCCCAGACAAGGGTGACAGGTCAGTGGTTCCTTAGAAAAGGCTGTTCTGGTCGCAGGAATTAAACACAATCTCTAGGATACAGGTCCTTTTACTAATTTGGTACACAAAGTGTTACTCTCCTATTATGTTGAAGCTGTAGGCTTCCTCTTCGTCTTCCTTGAGCTAATGAAATCCTGGATTTTCACAATAGCTGCTTCTGTTCAATGTACCTTTTAATCCTATTGTTATTTCTTGGGAACCAATATGTTATGAGAGTCAGAATTTTAGAGTGGAAAGGGACCTTGGAAAATATTCAGTTCAATCTTTTCCTTGTCAAGAGGGAGCCAAAGCTAAGGGAAGAGACAAGAGACTTTCCCAAGTCACTCATCAGGTTAGTGACAGCAGCACAGAATGTTAGTGCAACTTCTTATCTAAGGGATTCACAGGGACCTTACTGTAGATAGGTTAGCCTTTGAGTTATTCATAATTACACTGACATATTTACGGTTAAGTGATCTGTTCTAGGTAGCTCCTTTCATAGTATGGTTTCAGTTATCAATAATTACTTGAGCTTATAAAGCCCTGATTTTACAGAGCTCCTTCAGATGCTGTTGGGAGAAAGATTCAACCAATTTTGGAACCATTATGCTGGATCCCCATTTGGAAAGCCTAGAAAACTAGCACTTCTTATGGAATGGAGCCCAAACAGAATCTGTTCCTGATTGAGAACTGTTACGGATGGAATATTTGTGTTCCATTCATATGTCAAAATCCTATCCCCTAGTGTGAAAGTATTAAAAGGTATGACCTTTTAGGGGTGATTAGCTCATGAGAGTGGGGCCCCCATGAAAGAGATTAGTGCCCTTACAAGAAGGAAGGGCTACAGGAGCTTCCTCTTCTTTTTTTCTCTCTGCTATGTGAGGATACAACATGAATACAGCTGTCTGCAAACCAGTAAGTGTCTTCATCCAGGACACTGGATCTGTCAGCACCTTGATTTTGGACTTGTCAGCTTCTATAATTGTGAGAAATAAATGTTTGTTGTTTAAGCCACCCAGTCTATGGTAATTTGTTAGAGCAACCTGAACTAAGACAATGAATATGATGGACACTGGTTTGCTCAGCATCCGTTTGAGTCTCCTTCTGTCATGCCTTCTTATAATATGGAGCTTGGAAAGCTAAAAACTACATTCATCAGACTGCTTGTGGCTGGATCTCTGCCATTAAGATACATCTATACAGGGGTGGAATGTTATACAGATGTGCTTCTATTATTATTATTATTATTATTATTATTTGCTGTCTAGGAGAGTCATAGAGGCATTTGATTTTTTATGTGGCTACAGCAGAGGTCCCTAGTGGGACATCTGTTTGAATCCTAGCAAAGGTAGAGTACATTCTGGAGTCAGCACAGGCAGTGGTGGCTTCCTACTCTGTTAGGCAACTTCCTGTTTCTACATCTTCCTGATTATAGTAGGGGCAGCAGCTTTCTTAGAAGCTCAATTCTGCTGCAAGATTTTCAGAATTATTCCTGGAAGCTAAGCCTAGGTTCAGTTTCTTCAGCTCTTAGTAGTTCTGTAAGCCAGGGGTTGGCAAACTTTTCTGTAAGGGACCAGATAATAATTGTTTTAAGTTTTACTTGCCATATGTTCTCTGTAATAACCCTTTCTCTGTAAAAACAACACCTTGTGAAGGTCAGGAATATAGTTGGAGCAGCTATAGTTGGAAAATCTTAGAAACGCTCAGAAAGGTTATAACTTTCTCAAGGTCACCTGGCTTATAAAAAAGCAAGGTAGAACTTGAAACCAGGCTTACTGCCTCCCAGTCCAGTGCTTCTTCCAGGGATCTATTCTGGTCTTAGGAGCTTGCTGCTGAAGCTGGAATGACTTCAGAAGAGCCTGACAACATTTGGGATGCCACCTGTGGAAGTTTTGAGAGTATTAAGACACTTTGTGTAGAAAGGCCTGGTAGGAACTGTCTACAGTTTTGCTAGTCAATTTGTGGGCTGTGGCCAGCAGCACTTGGGAGCTTGTTATAAACGCAGACTCTCAGGCTTCATGTCAGATCTACTGAATCAGAATCTGCTTTTAAACAAGATCTCCAAGTGATTCACATGCATGATAAAGTTTGAGAAGTATGGGTAGACTATTCTTCAAAAAGAGGTGCTTACAATTGAATTGCCAAGGCTCAGGAGATATAGTGTACATAGTACAGTCAGAATCCAAGGCCATGGGGAAGTTAAGCAGTATTAAGAGGAGATATTAAGATATCACTGTTATGCTATTTGGCTAGGAGACCTGGGGATATCTGAATCTCTCTTGACCAGCCATTGCTCCTCAGTATACATTTTCAGGGGGAGATATATGCTCAAGGAGGAAAAACTAAGTAAAATAAATCCTAAGATAGAAATGGAGTGAGCATGTTCCACACAAAATATTTTTTTATGTTTGCATTTTCTTATATAAAATTGACCCAACAATCCTGTGATACAGGTACAGCTATTTTGTTTTCCACTTGAGGTGTATCGTCATTATCATCATCATCACCACTACCGCCATAAACCCTGCATAGCTTGTAATTCTGTTCTAAGTCCTTCATACACATAATAGACTTCATCCTTAGAATAATTTTATGAAGCAGCTTTATTTTCCAGATAGGAAACTGAGGCATAGAAAATTTAAGTAACTCGCGCAAGGTCACACAACTAGTATGTGATAGGGCTGAAATTCAAGCCCAGGCAATTGGTCTTCAGAGTGCATTCTTACAATTCCTACACCACACAGCCTTTTGCTGAGCAGAACAGTCAACTTGCTTGAGATCACACAGTTAACAAATGGCAAAGGCAAGGCTTATACCCAGCATAGTCTCACTCCAGACTTGTGCTTTTACCACAACACAGTGTTCTCAAACAGGGAGAGATTCCTGGAATCCATCTTGGACTTCCTGCATCTGATATATAATTAAAAACAAACAAGCAAACCCAGAGATGATTCTATTGCCCAGCTCTGGTCAAGCTGCATGGTACTATCCTATTCTGCCTTTTTGCTCAGTTAGACATATTTGTAATTTCTACTGGATTGTTAGTTCATTAAAGACATGTTGTGTGTTTTATTTATCTCTATGTCTCCAGTGCCTAGTTCAAGACTTGTCTCACAGTAGGTCCCCTATCAATGTTTGTGATTAGAACTGACCTGATTACTGTCCAAGGGCCCATTACTTTGGGGCAGTGGTTCTCAAATATGGGTATGCATCACCTGGAATATTTGTTAAAACAGTGATTACTGGGCCCCACCTCCAGAGTTTATGATTCAGTAGGGCTTAAACATTTGCCTTTCTAACAACGTGCCAGGAGATGCTGATGCTGCTGGCCTGGGGACCACACTTTGAGAACCATAGGCCTAAGAAAACTTTAGAGAGGAAAGAAAAAACTGGGCAGGGCCTTGAAGGTTTTACAGGGAACACAGACAAGTGAGGAATGTTGTTATAATGTTTAAAGTTCATGTTTCAAGAGATAACTCACTATACCTTGTTAAGAGTACATGACCCCATAAATCAATATGAGAAAATATGACATCTGATAATACTCACATTGAGACAGTTGTGTCTTTAATTTCATCATATTCAGTTATGTGGAAAAGTGCAGATGTAGACTCTAGTAATCATCAACTAATTGGGAATGCATGGTCAATCTTTTAATTTTCTAAAAATCTGTCATTATTAGAAATTCATCATTACAAGGTACAGTGCATTTAATTGGTATTGATTTGAATAACACATTTCATTAAGACATATTTGGGTTAGAAATTAGAAAAGGAAATATTATCTAAGACATAAATGGACAAAATAGACAGGCAAAGAGGCTACATGCTATTATTTGCTCTTACTGATTCCTAGCAGAGTGGAGACAGTTGGTCATTGAGGCCAACAGTGCATGTGTAGAGCAAACTAGCATATAACTAGGAAATTTGGGAACCCTTTAGTCTCCTTTGAGCATTTTATCCCAGAAAAAGGGATAGGAGGTGGAGCAAGAGATGTTTCTCTTTACCAGTCTTTCTCCTTTCTAATCAGATTCTCCCAGGAATCACATCCTGAGAAGAACGTAGATAACCTGGAGCTACCTAGAGGATGATGTCCAATCTGGAAAATTATAGGGAAGAAGGAAGCAGCCTTTATATCTTTTCTTGAATTTCTAAACATTCTCGGTGTGTTGCTGTCTGACAGTGCACATTGCAATTTATAAATTCGCTTACTTATCTCTCTCTCCTGCCTCACCACTGAGTTCCTTGAGAGATGGGATTAGGTCTTATTTACCCCTAAATCTCTAGCATCAAACATAAATCTTTGAATAGTAGGAGACCTCAATAAATGTTTGTTGACTTTAATTTAAATATTGGAATGTTGTCTTGGGAATAGGCAGTGTACTTGGTCTGTGTGACCCAGATGACAGAACTGGTTGTGAGTGGGTGTGAAGAGGGAAATGTATTGTGGTCTATTCAATCAGCTTTTGCGTCTACATTTATACCAGTAATAATGGCACTTGTGAAGAGTGAATGAGAAGATTCTGTAACGTGCTTGCACAGTGCCTGAAGTACAGTAAATATTCAAAGTTTTCTGTTATTATTACCATTGTCAAATAGCCTTTAAACTTTCCATAGCTTAAATTCTAAGTTTTCATGGACGTCATGGTTTTGGGTAGAATTTCCATTTCTCCTTTTCCCTTCTCTTCTTCCTCCCTTTCCTTCTTCTTTCAACTATGATTCATCCTATCTTTCTATTAATCTATCTATCCAACTGCCTAACTGCCTATCCACTCATTCTCTCATCTATGCTTTCATCCATTCACACCTGTATTTAATTACTTACTTAAACTAGCCGTTCGTCTTTAATTGCGTGGCTGTGCTGCAGTGGAAAGTGTCTGAATACAGTCATATCACACCCTGTTGAATCCTTGGGCAGTGCGGCTGTAATAGACAGTGGGGACATTGATATTGGTATTTAGTGTGGCTGAGAGGTAGACTGTGAACCCTGCCCAAGTGACAATTCATGGCATTTCTGAGAGCCATTGAAGTCTGTGGTCCCCATCAGGGCACTCTGGGAAGCCACTCAAAACAGCAGTATCTGAACTGTGATGTGCACATTTACAATTAGATGGTATTATTCATCACAGTAATATTTTATTTAAAGAAACCAATAAAGCAGATGGAGACTGCTAAAGATGTGACTATTTTAGCTGGCATGTTTGTTCAGCAACTGGCACAATAACAGAGATGCAGAAAGGAAGATGAGATGGGAAACACCAATTTTTTTTTCTTGGAGAGGGGAACTGAGATCACAGTTTTGACCTTCACAGAGCTTAAAATTATCTGTATTCTAGTAATTTCAAGATGATATGAGACACTTGACAGAGTGGGAAAAAAATAAGGCTGTGGCTTTTACATATGATTCCCTTGTGCAGCTAAATCAATTGAACAATATCTAGAGCAAGACGAATGATCCTAAAAATGTAGCAGAAAGAGCATGGGTTTGGTGCTGTTCAGATCAAGGTAGGGATTCCTGCTCTTCTGCTTACCAGCTGTGTGTTCTTGGGCAAGTCATTTAATCTTTCTGAGCTTTAATTTCCTTATAAGTAAATGAGATATAATAATACCATTATATTATTAAATGAGGATTAATATGAAATAATGTTGATAAAGCAGATGGTAGAATGCTAGATGCAGCTCAATATATGTTGGTTCCAACACTACATCCTAATCAGGTCACACCTGGAATATTGTGTGCTCTTCTGCACAAATGCTATAGTAGTTTAGTGTGTGCCCTGAAGAGTGACCAGGATGATGAGGGACTTGAATTCATGTCCTGTGTCCAGTTGAAAGGGGATGAAATATCTAACCTGAAGAGGATAAACTTGAGAGAGACTATATTGAGATCTTTAACTATTAAAGTATTTTGGAGAAAGAGGATATAGACTTACTGCAGATCTTTCCCCCAAGAGACTAATGAGTAAGTAAAAGCTACAGGTAGATACATTTCAGCTCAAATATGAAATAAATACTCCAAGAAAACAACTTGTAGTAGTGAGTCCAACAGAAGGGAAGGGAAGGGAAAAGGCTGCCTGGAAGAGGATATGAGCACTCTAGATCTTGAGAGTGCAGTGGTGTCCCAAACAGCCTGGGGACATGGGCAGTGTTGGGTTATCCTGGGCAGGGAGACATGAGATGTGAAGGCATGGTGAGCTGGAACAGCACAATGTACCTAGGGAGCCATACACTGTTGGCAAACTCTGGAACTTGGATAAGGTGGAGTTGAGGCAAGTGGCAGAATGTGATAGGTATTGAGGGATCAGGAATCTCTGAATTTAGAGATATTTCTGAGATAATGGAAGGTTTTCAGTTGGAGAATGGTATGTTCAGATTTATCTATCATAACAGAAAAAAACAGTCACAAACAGGATAGACACAACCACCACTTCCAGCTCTACCATTCAGTGTGTAATCTTGGGCAAGTCATTTTAGGCCTCTAAGAAACACATGTAAAATGGAGTTCATAAATCTGCATTGCTTCTGGGGGGCACAGGGGCACTGACATAAAAACTGAATGCATGATGGATATCAAAACACATGAGAAAACTGCACAGTGGCTTAACCAGTTAAAGGATGATTATCTTCTTGCTATTTTCCCTGACTCCTGGTGAAGATAAGGAATGAGATAAAGGTCTGAGAATAGTCATCTCTAAAGATCTTGGTTCCTTTTTTGCATTTTTTTTCTTTTTTTACTTTGACCAGCTTGAACTAACCACTGTGATATCCTGACTCCCTATCTCATTTCATAGAGCCAAGGGGAACCAAAAATGTTCTGGCTCTTCCCTGTGGTCTCTGCCAATGCTTGCTGTGCAGTCCAGATGTTGGGGTGCCTGAGCTGTGTAAATTGCAAAGGGCTGTCACATAGGAAGATGCTATATCCACATCTCACATCTCTATGAAAGCATCAATCTCACGGTATTATAAGATGAAGCCTGAGAAAGGCTATAGTGTGCCATGGTCCCTAGATGCTCCCTCTAAAAATTGGGAATCAAATTCCTGACACCCAAGGCTATGATAAGGACCAAGTGAGATTTAATAAAGTACCTGGTCTATAGCATATATAATTAAAAACAACAAGAAGAAAAACAAGAATACAAACTATAAGAAACAGTAATCATTTAAGGGGATATACAAATTAACATAAATATATCGTTTAAACATATGTATATACAGTATGTAGCCAGGTACTTTTGTGATTTGAATTAGAAATAAAATCAAGAAAAAAAAAAAGGCACTGAATAAGCCTGTGTGAATATGTTTCTTCAACACTAAGACAAGAGTCGCACATTGCATTAGAATGTTCTCCAGCCCAGAGTGTGACTGTGCCTCGGCCAAGCTACAGAACAATTCTGGAGGCACAACCTCTATAAAGGCACGGAGGTGGGCCCTGTAGCCCAAGGAACATCAACACAGACTTCAATTACGGCTCCTGGGTACTGACCACAGCCACAGCTTTTAATGGCTCTTCACAGCTCTTCCACCTTATTGAGCTTTTGATTGCTTTATTTCCTTGGAAAGCTATTGTATCTTCTCTACTTGCTCCCATTATGGACTGAACCTGCACCCACTCTCCAGGTGCCTGCCTTTTTAGATGGAGTCTGAGATCTACTTTTCCATGGAATGCCTCCTTATCTCTCCGGAGGAGGCTCCTGGGTGGTCCTACCAGAGGTAGAGGACTGGCCCTGGTAGCTATGACAGAGCTTTTGAGTTCTGCTTAGGAGTGGCTGTGGGACAGGAGCAGGGGACATTCTTAGGATGAGCACCGACTGCTTGCTTTCTCAAGATGGCTTCCAGAGTATCCTCAACTTCAGCTCATAGAAATGAATTTTGAGGAATCCCCAACATCAACCTGGATACATTCTTACCATTTTTGGAGCATTTTTCCTCATACCATCTGGATTTTGACAGTATTTACAAGAGGTCATAGCGTTCTCTTCCATATTACATAGTAGCAGTATTATACAATAGAAACATTTTGGTACTTAAAGTTAGGCCATCACTAGAATTTGAGTCTGAGATCTACTCCTTATTAACTTATTCTAGGAAATTATTTCAAACTCTTTATGCCTCAGTTTCCACATGTTAGAAGTGGGAATGATAACCAACTTTTTAGAGTTATGATTTCTGAGAGATAATGTAACTTGCCTGAAACCCAACCCCATTCAATGTTACATTTTCAAATGTCAAAGTAATTGACAAGCCATTTAGCTCTTTATCAAATACTGTCTTGAATACACTAAGTGTAGGGTATATTTATAACAAACAAATTTTATTGAAACATTTCTTCCTTCATCACTCTGTTTCTCATTATCTTTCACACATCACCATTTCTCCAAGACTTTCTCCTTCTGTACACCATTGTGTCCAGAGTCTCTCATAAAAAACAGCCTGTGAAACCTCCCTGGTCTTACTTTTCTCCTATTTCTGCCTTTCCTGGCTTTGCCCAAAAAATGGAGGGCCCTGGAACTAATATTACAAACCTGAATCCTTCTACCATAGGAAAGGGAAAGGGAGGGTAGGATACAATCACAAACACAACCTGAATAACTGAATAGAGAGTGAAGAATTGGCTACCAGAACCCAAAGCTAGAAACAAAGGGATGATGAGTGCCACATTCTAAGGAAAATTTGCAGTGGGCACACAGGAAACATTCCAACCTGACCTTGTCCCCCACTCACACTGCCAGCTGTTTAGAAAGACTAGGGAGACAGAGGGAAGTCCTTTAACTATGTTGTTAGCCTAGCCCATGCACAGGGTGAAAGAATCCTCTGTAAAGACTGGGGGTATGAGCAAGAAGCAGAGAAAGATTTCTCCTTCTCTAGGTGTGAGTCTGTTTCACTGCAGAAACAGACTTACAACTAGGGAAGTCTTTCACTGGTGTACTACGTGCCTATCTGAGCAGGAGGTACAGACAATTGGAGAGGGATAGAGTCAATAGAAGAACAGAGAAGGGGTAGCAGCTGGGTCAGTTACACTGTCCGTGCGTGGAATGGTAAGGAGGGATGAGTTTTCTCAGAGTCAAGGGTCTACCATGGAAAGCAGCCAATCTAGAACCATCTGGTATGTCTTATCTAAAATACTGGCTGCCGGGAGTGAGGACTGGTTGTAATAGTTGGTGGGGTAGATCATATTGGATGGAAGCTAGGGCACAAGGGCAGGTTTTGAAGAGGTTGGCCAAGGTATGAGCTTCCTTCCTCATCAGAGAGCTGCCCCTGCTGGCCCCTGAAGAACTCTCACCTGTGTCTATAGAAACTCCAGTGTTTGGACATCTGCCACCTACAGAACATTGTGCCCAGCCTGAGAAGCTCACAACAGAACCCAGATAAGTAACAGAAACTTGTTTCCTTCCATCTTCCGTTCCCTGATTTAAGTTATGGGCATGCTTACCTCCCTGTTACCTCCATGACAAGCTGCTGAGGCCAAGGCCTGGCTAGCCCTTGTGGGGAGAGGATGAGATAAGCATTAAATAGGAGATTAGATTGAAGTTTAAAATGAGGCTGAGCACTTTTCGACCCGAAAGCAACCATGAAAGTATGAAATCTGCCTTAGGTGTCATTAAGGGGTGAGAAAGGAAGATTTGACCACATGGTTGAAGTTGGTGATCAGAGAGAACATAAAACCTGTTTATATTTGTGGCCTGCTGAGCTCAGACTGTTCAATAAGCCAGTTACATTTGATGAATTTTCTTTTATCTCTGATACAACAATATAGATGAAAATGTTCTGTAAACTGGGACGTACTATACAAATATTAGTTATGATTAATAATCATTACAAAAGAGCAGAGAAATAACATGAGGGTTTTTTGACTTTCTCAATATTATTTTAGAAATCCAAAGCATAATTCCTGGTCTGGAGTTAGGCAAAATTAACCTAGCACATGGCCATCGGGGAGCAGGGCAAATGAAGTGCTTTTGATACAAGAGCTGTTTGGCTTAGGACTCTGTCTGGGCAGGGGGTATGTAATTCCACATCCTCCTTGATGATGTTACCATTTCTTGCAGACATTCAAGACTCTTTGAATATCTCTCCTACTCTTATCTCTTCAAGTTATAGCTAAAATTTTAAATTCTACTTCTGAAATGCTTTCATTACCCATCCTCTCTCTAGCCTTATTTACAAAATACAAACCACTCAATGAGTGTCAGGTACCGTATACACGTGCTCCTTCATGCCTCACAGCAGCTCCATGAGGTGTGTACTACATCATCTCCAATATACAGATGAGAAGACTGAAACTCTGAGAGGGGAAATAACAGACCCACACTCAGATGGCTAGTAGGTGGCAGAAGGAAATCTTGACCAAGAGCTTTACCTTAGCCTAAGTGGTTCCCCATGTGTATTAATCCAGTTTCATATGGCTATGAAGAAATACCTGAGACTGTGTAATTTATAAAAACAAAAGAGAGGTTTAATGAACTCATAGTTCCACATGGCTGGGGAGGCCTCAAAATCATGGCAGAAGGCAAAGGAGGAGCAAAGACACATCTTACACGGTGGCAGGCAAGAGAGCATGTGAAGGGGAACTGCCCTTTATAAAACCATCAGATCTCATGAGACTTATTCATGATCTTGCGAACAGCATGGGAAAATCCTACCCCCATGATTCAATTACCTCCCACCAGGACCCTCCCATGACATGTGGAGATTATGGGAACTACAATTCAAGATGAGATTGGGGTGGGGACACAGCCAAAGCATATCACCATGTGAATTCTCTCCATGTCCATTCATCCTCCACACTGCTGCCAGAGTGCTCTTTCCAAGTCTGCTGGTGCCATTGTCCTGATTAAAACCCCTAAAAGATGTGTTAATGTCCTTAGGCATATTCCACAACCTCAGCTTGGTGTGTGCCCTCTCCATGAGCCGATCCTAGCCTCTCTCAGGCTCTGTACTCCACAGAGCTCCTGGACCACATCACAGCATCACAGTCTTGGAATACCTGTGCTTTTTTTTTTTTTTTTTTCCAACTTGGTTTTTCTGCCTGGATGGTCCTTTTCTGTCCTTCTTCAAGTACTGGAGAAGCAGTTATGTGTGAAGGCCAAAGCAGAGCCTCAGGAGAAAGAGAGATCTGATTTCAGCCTCTTCCTAGCTACATGAACTAGGGTACTTCGTGGAAGAAAATTTTTCCATGGGGTGGGGAGCAGGGTGATAGTTTTGGGATGAAACTTCCACCTCAGATCATCAGGCATTAGTTAGATTCTTACAAGGAGCATGCAACGTAGATCCCTCACATGCACAGTTCACAATAGGGTCCATGCTCCTATGAGAATCTAATGCCACCGCTGATCTGACAGGAGACAGAGCTCAGGTGGTAATTCTCACTCACCTCCTGCTGTGCAGCCTGGTTTGTAACAGGCCAGGGACCCATACTGGTCCATGGCCCAGGGGTGGGGAACACTTGCTTTATAAGACAATGAAGGGAGACCTGAGTTGCCACACTTAGCCTCCTCATATGTGATGCCCTGTGCCAACTTAGGACCCTGCAGAGAGTCCCCACCAGCAAGAAGGCCTTCACCAGATGCGCCTCCTTGACCTTGGACTTCTCAGCTTCTGGAACTGTAAGAAATATATTCCTTTTCTTTATAAATTACCCTATTTCAGGTATTTTGTTATAAGCAACAGAAAATGGACTAGGACACCTTCTGCATCTTCTGAGAGTATTTCCTGAGATGTGGCTGGGGTGGGTATGGGAGTTATACTATCTTTTATAATATATAATCCTGAGAGGTAGGCATTCTACAATTGAGGAAACCAAGGCCTGGAGCAATTAGGAGATTAGGATTAGCCTCAACCTGTCAGGATTTGCCAGGCAATAAGGAGTTGAAGACAAATCTGGAAACAGAATAATCTAAATTCAAACACAAAATCCTTTCTTCTATACCAACCTGCTTTGTACAGTGGATGAGATATTTGACTACTCTTAAAGAGTCTTTCTAACCTCTTGCTCTCAAATGATGAGATGATTAAGTGAATGAATAAATGAATTAGTAATAAAGCATTAATTGGTTAAAAGTAAACAAGATCTCACAAGGTAGCAAATGAGAGTTTCACTTTAAGTGCAAGTATTCAAAGCTAGCAGAGGCCCTTCCCAGATCCCTTAGTGGTAGGATGCAGACTTAGACTATACAGAACTCAAGTATTAAAGTGTGTTAGTGTCTTCAGAATAAATGGACAAATATTTTAATTTTTGTGAGTTAGTTCCTAAGGAGTTAAAAATAAAGATGTGGCTTTGTCCCACCTCCCAACTATCTAGACCCAATCAAAGCAATACTGCTGTTATCAAGTTCAAGACTTGGGGTCTCATTAAATATTCCTTTATAAATAAGGATTCTGTGCTTTAAAAAAAATAGTTGGAAACCACTCTAAGTGATCAGCTGCCACAAGATGTCTTGGGAAGATCTCCAGAGCAGGGGTGGGAGGGATGGTTGACAGATACTGTTTAGCTGAATGCCACTATTCCTCCCCAACTCCCAGTCTCTTTTTACTCAAACACATGCCTGGCTGATGTTCGTAGCTTACAGAGAGTTTTCACACATATTACAGTAGATTCCAACAATGACTCTGAAGATCACACAGGAGTGTGTCCCCTCCAGTTAAAAAATGAGAAAACTAAAGTTGGAAACAGTGAGTAGCTACAAAGTGGCAGAGCCTGGGCTGGGAGATCCATGTTCATCTCTCTCTCTGATTTTGTCGGTCTATCAGTCTTTGTGGTAACTTTTCACTAAGCAGATCCAATTTTGCTATAAAGTTCTTTAGAAGAAATACAAGCCAGAAGTTTTGCCTGGCCTAAATTTGGCATCCTGTACTCTCAAAAGCATGTGTCTAATTTGGTGATGGGGACCTAGAAGGAGAAGAGTGCCACCAGACTTGGAGTTCAGGCGGAATTGTATTTCAGAAATGTAACCCCATATGTGCAAAATTTCTTGCATCTCTGCTGGTCACAGTAACTTGGAGGGGGAGGGGAGGGTCTAACCTACTGAAGAATGTGGCATCTCTTGGGTACTTTTCTGTTCAGGCAACCTGGCATTTGTTACAGCTTTTTCCACAAGAATCCAATGGACCAACTCCCTCCTAACAAAATATAGGCACAATGTTACTGCACAAAAGGCACTGGATGTGAATTGGGGTATTTGGTTCCCACTTGGCCTCTACCATTAAATGCTTGGTATTCTTGGACAGTCACATTCCTTCCCAGAGTCTTTTTGTCATTTATAACTGAGGTGTCCACTCTAACAATCTATGACTGCAGCAGCCTCTTACTTCCTTCTAAGCTCTGCTTCTCTTGGCTATGACTGCCAGACTCAAGTCTCTTTGATCTGAGCTAGATATCAACTGGCCTCTCTTGGTCCTTGACTATGTATGGAATGTGTCTGAACCTAAACTTAGTCATGTTTCACAGAGATATTTGATGCAGGGCCTTGGAAGGACACTTGAATAATTTTCTATATGTCCATTGAGTTTCTTCATTCCTTGCTCCTGAGCTAACAGGAAGTCATGTGACCTCCCTGTTCAGCAGGTGACCACCACTCATCACTGCCCCAGACCATTTCCTACATGCACGATCAAATGGAGCTACTGCAAATCACCTCAACAGTCTCTCTTTTTCTCATGAGGGCTTGGCACTGAGCTCAGAGCAATGGCGAACTTTAGGGATCAGATTCCTGCTGCTAGGAGGTTAAATAAAATTCCAGGGCCTGAGGTAGCTTTGTTTTCCCTGCTGGGTTGGAGGAGAAGGGTCTAATTGCAATCAATGCAGCCTCCCTTCTATTCCTTCCACAGGTTGCTCTGACCTGGAAGATAGCTTTAGATGAAGAGAAAGAGGTAACAGGGTAAACAGGTGAAGTTAAGAGGAGGAGAGAGAAAATAAAGACAAAGTGACCAATAGAGAGAGGTCTATTGTCCTCTCTATTCTATAGGAAGTGTCCTGCATACTCTGTTGGTGGAGTCTACACTGGGCAGCATCACTTAGAAAAGAACCTGACCTTGAATAGCAAGAGCCTTAAATGTGTTCATGCCATTTGACCCAGTAATTCCACTTTACAAATCTGTCCTATGGACCTGATCAGAAAAACAAACAAAGCTTTATGCACAGGCATGCTTATCACAGGGATGTTAAGTATAAATGAATATTGGAAATAATCTAAGTGTCTGAGCTGGGATTGGTTACGTAAATTGTGACTCATCTATATAGGATGGAACATTCTGTAGCAATTTAAAATGATGTTAAGGAAGGCATGGTTAAATGCTTATGATGTAATGTTAAGCAAAATCAAGCAGAACAACTTTTAGAAAGAAATTATCAATAATATTATATGCTGATAAAATAGTGCTTAAGTATCCTGGAAAGAAATATACCAACATGTTAACAGTGGTTGAATTGTCAGATAGGATAAAATTTGCTTGAATTTTCAAAGTTTTATAATGATCGTGTAATTTTTTTATAATTAAAAAGGAAGATAAAATTAAAGAGAACTAAAGGGCTATTTTCTCCCTTGAAATCATGAATATTTTGGACCAACCTCTATTGCAATGGCCCTTGAATCTGTAAGCTTAGCCTTAAGCCAGTAGGCTTTTGGTTCTATCAACAACCAAATCAAAGAAACCCTGTTTAAAGACTAAAGATTACGTCTGGCAGTGGGCGATATTCTGAAAGCTGAAGAATCATCTTCTCTAAGGAGCCTTTCCTGGCTCACACCAGGCACCTCTCTGCGTATAGACCAGGTGTGCTTTATCATTTAAAGGATTTTGTGGTGTTTAGGGATGGGAGAGATCTTAGAGATGATTTAGTTCATATGTTAGTTCTTTCATTCATGTATTCACTCATTCATTATAAATAACATTTCTTGAGCTCTGAGTTAGGCACTAATGATTCATAATACGTGGCCTTTACCTTAGAGCCTCTGACAGTGCAGTGGGTGGGGGCCAGGACGGCCAGCACAGAGTGGGAAAAAGGTAATGATAGCATAGTGTGGGAGAGTTTATTCACCCTCTCTGGCACATAGGGCCCACTAAATGTTTAATGAATGGATGAATTGTGCACTGATGGGGCCACAAAGGGTGCTATGTGACCTGGAGGGAAAGACATTCAACACAGTTCAGGGGTGATAGTGTTCAAAAACATGACTCCTGGCTGGGTACGGTGGCTCACGCCTGTAATCCCAGCACTTTGGGAGGCTGAGGTGGGCGGATCATGAGGTCAGGAGATCCAGACCATCCTGGCTAACACAGTGAAACCCTGTCTCTACTAAAAACACAAAAAATTAGCTGGGTGTGGTGGCAGGCACCTGTAGTCCCAGCCACTCGGGAGGCTGAGGCAGGAGAATGGCGTGAACCCGGGAGGCAGAGCTTGCAGTGAGCCGAGATCCTGCAACTGCACTCCAGCCTGGGAGACAGAGCAAGACTCCGTCACAAAAAAAAAAAAAAAAAAAAAAAAAAAAAACCCCAGGGGGG
>NW_016812346.1:588905-593884 GCF_001698545.2 Rhinopithecus bieti | reverse complement strand
AAAAAAAAAAAAAAAAAAAAAAGACTCCTGCAGGGGTATCCCATCTTACTAATGAGGTCTGTGTATTATGTAACTTGATAAAGGTTCAAAGTGCCTTGGTGACAGGGCTGAGCTTTGAATTCAAGTTTTAGATCTCTCAGTTCTTCCAACTATACAGAAGTCTGGATTTACCTTCAGGACTCAGCTCAGGGGTTCCCTTATCTGGGGATCTTGTCATGGCTTCTTCCCAGATGGTCAGGTGTCCCCCCTAAGGGATTCCACAGCACCATGTCCTCACTGCATCATAGCACTGAATGTCCAAGTTGGAATTGTTGTTGACTCACCTGCCCCTCTCCCCATAACACATTTCTTCAGTGCAGGACTCTGTCTTGTTTGCCATTGTATACTTAATGCCAAGCCCAGAGCCAGAACTCAGTAAGTATTTTATGAAAGATTTCTAACTGTTCCTAATTAGTGCCAATAAAATAAATATCACAACTATCCTGGGTGTTGTCTTAAAGCTTAGTTTTCAGGCAGATTGCCTCGTTGGTGCTGACTCAGGTCCTGCTGGCTTCTGAGGCTCACTCATCCCTCATCACTTCCAAGTTTTGCCCTGAGAGCCAGCTGTCACTCTGGCTTCCAGTGGTCACACTTTAATGGCCAAACTCAACTTCCTCCTCATGTTCTTGCCACATTTGTTCCTTTTCCAACTCTGCTCCTTTTCTGTGGTAGATGCCGGGGTCACATGTGCTGGGGATATAAGAGATGATAGAGCTGTCCATGCTTGGAGCACCTGGAGGGTTGTGTTTCTTTCATTCTATCCTCCTTCACTAGCTTAGCTTGGACTGTCCTATCTCCTCATCAGCATGGTTCTTATGATCACTCTTGCTCCAACACTCACATAAACCTCTGTCTTGCACCTAGACCCAACTTGGTGGCCAAAAGTTTGCCTGGGACAAGTGGCTGAGGAAAGAGTAGAATATGGGCAGAGTGGGGGCTTGGAGTCAGGCAAGCTAAGTTTGAATCCCCTTTTGGCTGTGAGAAAGTGACTGCTGTGCAGCTGTGGTTTTTGCCAAGGGGCTTCCATTTACCTTCTTTTTTGGTAATGAACCCTTGGCATTTCCCTGGGGAATTGCTCTCTCCCACACTGGTCTTCCAGGGTGCAGCACGTGACCCAAGCCTAGCTGCACAGAGCCTTCTTTTGGCCACAGTGATGGGCTCAGGGAGGTGCACGTGGCATGCTCAGAACCAATAAGAGGAAATGAGAGTTCTGATGATACTTTTGGGAAAAAGAATCGCAGTATTTTTTCCTATGGGTTCTGAAACTAAGAGAATTGCATGGGGTGGCAGCTGTTGTTACCAAGCTGAAACTTAAAACTGAGCAATGGGCTGGGTGCGGTGACTCACACCTGTAATCCCAGCACTTTGGGAGGCCGAGGCGGGTGGATCACCTGAGGTCAGGAGTTTGAGACCAGCCTGTCCAACATGGTGAAACCCTGTCTCTACTAAAAATACAAAAAATTAGCTGGGTTTGGTGGTGGGCACTGGTAATCCCAGCTACTTGTGGGGCTGAGACAGGAGAATCACTTGAATCCGGGAGGTGGAGGTTGCATTGAGCCAAGATTGCACCACTGCACTCCAAACAAACAAACAAACAAAAAACTGAGCAATTTCTGTTCTAAGATGGCCAAATAGGAGCAGCTCCAGTCTGTAGCTCCCAGTGTGATCAACACAGAAGACAGATGATTTCTGCATTTCCAACTGAGGTACCTGGTTCATCTCACTGGGACTGGTTGGACAGTGGGTGCAGCCCACAAAAGGCGAGCCGAAGCAGGGCGGGGCATCGCCTCACCTGGGAAGTGCAAGGGGTTGGGGGATTTTCACTTCTTAGCCAAGGGAAGCCGTGACAGGCTGTACCTGGAAAAACAGGACACTCTGCCCAAATACTGCACTTTTCCAACAGTCTTAGCAAATGGCACACCAGAAAATTATATCCCCCGCCTGGCTCAGTGGGTCCCATGCCCACGGAGCCTTGCTCACTGCTAGCACAGCAGTCTGAGATCCACCTGCAAGGCAACAGCCAGGCAGGGGGAAGGGCATCTGCCATTGCTGAGGCTTGAGTAGATAAACAAAGCAGCTAGGGAAACTCAAACTGGGCGGAGCCCACTGCAGCTCAGCAAGGCCTGCTGCCTCTATAGACTCCACCTCTTGGGGCAGGGCATAACTGAAAAAAAGGCAGTAGAAACTTCTGCAGACTTAAACGTCCCTGTCTGACAGCTCTGAAGAGAGCAGTGGTTCTCCCAGCATGGTGTTTGAGCTCTGAGAATGGACAGACTGCCTCCTCAAGTGGGGCTCTGACCCCCGTGTAGCCTAACTGGGAGACACATCCCCTTAGGGGCTGATGGACACCTTATACAGGTGGGTGCCCCTCTGAGACGAAGCTTCCAGAGGAGGGATCAGGCAGCAATATTTGCTGTTCTGCAATACTCATTGTTCTGTAGCCTTCACTGGTGATACCCAGGCAAACAGAGTGTAGACTGGACTTCCAGAAAACTCCAACAGACCTGCAGCTGAGGGACCTGACTGTTAGAAGGAAAACTAACAAATCTAAAGGAATAGCATCAACATCAACAAAAAGGACATCCACGCCAAAACCCCATTCATAGGTCACCAACATCAAATACCAAAGGTAGATTAAAAACCACAAAGATGGGGAGAAACCAGAGCAGAAAAGCTGAATATTCTAAAAACTAGAGTGCCTCTTCTCCTCTGAAGGACTGCAGTTCCTTGCCAGCGGCAGAACAAAGCTGGATGGAGAATGACTTTGATGAGCTGACAGAAGTAGACTTCAGAAGGTTGGTAATAACACACTTCTCCGAGCTAAAGGAGGATGTTTGAACCCACTGCAGGGAAGTTAAAAACTGTGAAAAAAGATTAGATGAATGGCTAACTTGAATAAACAGCATAGAGAAGATCTTAATGACCTGATGGAGCTGAAAACCATGGCACAAGAACTATGTGATGCATGCACAAGCTTCAATAGCTGATTCAATCAAGTGGAAGAAAGGGTATCACTGACTGAAGATCAAATTAATGAAATAAAGCGAGAAGAGAAGTTTGGAGAAAAAAGAGTAAAAAGAAACAAACAAAGTCTCCATGAAATATGGGACTATGTGAAAAGACCAAATCTACATTTGATTGGTGTACCTGAAAGTGATGGGGAGAATGGAACCAAATTGGAAAACACTCTTCAGGATATTGTCCAGGAGAACTTCCCCAACCTAGCAAGGCAGGCCAACGTTCAAATTCAGGAAATACAAAAAACACCACAAAGATACTCCTTGAGAAGAGCAAATCCAACACACATTATTGTCAGATTCATCAAGATTGAAATGAAGGAAAAAATGTTAAGGGTAGCCAGAGAGANGAGAACTTCCCCAACCTAGCAAGGCAGGCCAACGTTCAAATTCAGGAAATACAAAAAACACCACAAAGATACTCCTTGAGAAGAGCAAATCCAACACACATTATTGTCAGATTCATCAAGATTGAAATGAAGGAAAAAATGTTAAGGGTAGCCAGAGAGAAAGGTCGGGTTAGCCACAAAGGGAAGCCCATCAGACTAACAGCAGATCTCTTGGCAGAAACTCTACAAGCCAGAGGAGAGTGGGGGCCAATATTCAATGTTGTTAAAGAAAAGAATTTTCAATCCAGAATTTCATATCCAGCCAAACTAAACTTCCTAAGTGAAGGAGAAATAAAATCCTTTACAGACAAGCAAATGCTGAGAGATTTTGACACCACCAGACCTGCCTTACAAGAGCTCCTAAATGAAGCACTAAACATAGAAAGGAACAACCAGTACCTGTGACTGCAAAAGCATGCCACATTGTAAGGCATCGATGCCACGAACAAACTGCATTAACTAACAGGCGAAATAACCAGTTAACATCTTAATGACAGGATCAGATTTACACATAACAATAATAACCTTAAATGTAAAAGGTCTAAATGCTCCAATTAAAAGACATAGACTGGCAAACTGGATGAAGAGTCAAGACCCATCAGTGTGCTGTATCCAGGAGACCCATTTCATGTGCAGAGACACACATAGGCTCAAAATAAAGGGATGGAAGAAGATCTGCCAACCAAATGGAAAGAAAAAAAAAAAAAAAAAAGCAAGGGTTGCAATCCTAGTCAGTGATAAAACAGACTTTAGACCAACAAAGATTAAAAGAGACAAAGAAGGCCATTACATAATGGTAAAGGGATCAATTCAACAAGAAGAGCTAACTATCTTAAATATATGTGCACCCAATACAGTAGCACCCAGATGCATAAAGCAAGTCCTTGGAGACCTGAAAAGAGACTTAGACTCCCACACAATAATAGTGGGAGACTTTAAAACCCCACTGTCAATATTAGACAGACCAATGAGACAGAACATTAACAAGGATATCCAGGACTTGAACTCAGCTCTGCACCAAGCAGACCTAATAGACATCTGCAGAACTCTTCAACCCAAATCAACATAATTTACATTCTTCTCAGCACCACATCACACCTATTCCAAAATAGACCACATAGTTGGAAGTAAAGCACTCCACAGCAAATGTAAAAGAAGAGAAATTATAACAAACTGTCTCTCAGACCACAGTGCAATCAAATTAGAACTCAGGATTCAGAAACTCACTCAAAACTGCACAACTACATGGAAATGGAACAACCTGCTCCTGAATGACTACTGGGTAAATAATGAAATGAAGGCAGAAATAAAGATGTTCTTTGAAACCAATGAGAACAAAGACACGATGTACCAGAATCTCTGGGACACATTTAAAGCAGTGTGTAGAGGGAAATTTAAAGCACTAAATGCCCACAAGAGAAAGCAGGAAAGATCTAAGATTGACACCCTAACATCACAATTCAAAGAACTAGAGAAGCAAGAGCAAACAAATTCAAAAGCTAGCAGAAGGCAAGAAATAACTAAGATCAGAGCA
>NW_016812346.1:471634-587213 GCF_001698545.2 Rhinopithecus bieti | reverse complement strand
ATGGAACAGAACAGAACCCTCAGAAATAACGCCACACATCTACAACCATCTGATCTTTGACAAACCTTATAAAAACAAGAAATGGGGAAAGGATTCCTTATTTATTAAATGGTGCTGGGAAAACTGGCTAGCCATATGTAGAAAGCTGAAACTGGATCCCTTCCTTACATCTTATACAGAAATTAATTCAAGATGGATTAAAGACTTAAATGTTAGACCTAAAACCATAAAAACCCTAGAAGAAAACCTAGGCAATACCATTCAGGACATAGGCGTGGGCAAGAACTTCATGACCAAAACACCAAAAGCAATGGCAACAAAAGCCAAAATAGACAAAGGGGATCTAATTAAACTAAAAAGTTTCTGCACAGCAAAAGAAACTACCATCAGAGTGAACAGGCAACCTATAGAATGGGAGAAAATTTTTGCAATCTACCTATCTGACAAAGGGCTAATATCCAGAATCTACAAAGAACTTAAACAGATTTACAAGAAAAAAACAACCCCATCAAAAAGTGGGCAAAGGACATGAACAGACACTTCTCAAAAGAAGACTTCTATGCAGCCAAGAGACACGAAAAAATGCTCATCATCACTGGTCATCAGAGAAATGCAAATCAAAACCACAATGAGATACCATCTCATGCCAATTAGAATGGCAATCATTAAAAAGTCAAGAAAAAACAGATGCTGGAGAGGATGTGGAGAAATAGGAATGATTTTACACTGTCATTGGGAGTGTAAACTAGTTCAAACATTGTGGAAGACAGTGTGGTGATTCCTCAAGGATCAATAACTAGAAATACCATTTGAACCAGTGATCCCATTACTGAGTATATACCTAAAGGATTATAAATCATGCTACTATAAAAACACATACACATGTATGTTTATTGTGGCACTATTCACAATAGACTTGGAACCAACCCAAATATTCATCAATAATTGACTCAATTAAGAAAATGTGGCACATATACACTATGGAATACTATGCAGCCATAAAAAAGGATGAGTTTATGTCTTTTGCAGGGACATGGATGAAGCTGGAAACCATCATTCTGAGCAAACTATCACAAGGACAGAAAACCAAACACTGCACGTTCTCACCCATAGGTGGCAATTGAATGATGAGAACACTTGGACACAGGGCGGGGAACATCACACAGTGGGGCCTATTGTGGGGTTGGGGGCAGGGGGAGGGATAGCATTAGGAGAAATACCTAAGGTAAATGATGAGTTAATGGGTGCAGCAAACCAACATGGCACATGTATACCTATGTAACAAACCTGCATGTTGTACACATGTACCCTAGAACTTGAAGTATAATAATAATAAAAAAATTTGTTCTGACCTTGAGGCACCCCTGGAGTCTCTCTGAATCTGCTGTGATTCTGGGAGCTGCCTAATTCATGAATCATTCATTGCTCAATTAAACTCCTTTAGATTAAAAAACAACAACAACAACAACAAAAAAAACCTGAGCAATGCATTGTAGCAGAAGATGGACCTAAGAGACGAAGAGTCAAGGTTCCAATGGGAATTATCATTAGAGATCTCATCAGCGTCAGGGTCTAATAGTAAACTGATGATTTCCTTGAACTAGATAATGAGGAAGTTTTAATAAAGGGACCATTCATTGCAGGTAGTCATGTAGGATGCTATCTACAAAGTGCCAAAATATTTCAGTGACCTAGGGTCAGTGTCAGTAGGACTATTACTATGTCTGAGTCCAAAGGAATGGGGGTAGGAGTTAATTACTAGACCCTATAAGGAGAGGGCCACTTTGAGGGAAACAGTGACCTTGGATTCAGGGACACTGGAGGGAGGGAGCCAGGGAAATAAATATCCTGACTTTGGATTGCTCCTTCCTTCAGGCTTCTGTTGGAGATTCCCATCAGCCAAACCCAACCAGAAGTGAGAGGTTGCAAAAGTCCTGTTGATGGGGCCAGGACAATGCGGGCTCCCCAGACAGTGCAGGGAGAAGAAGGGTTGCAAGTGGATCTGGACGGGCAAAAAGAAAAGATCTGGCACAATTCCTGAATCCATTCTGCCCCTAGAATAGTCAGTTTACTTGAGCCTGTAAATTTTCTTTTCTTTTTTTTGAGGCAAAGTCTCGCTTTGTCACCTAGGCTGGAGTTCAGTGGTGCAATCTAAGCTCACTGCAGCGTCTGACTTCCAGGTTCAAGTGATTATCCCACCTCAGCCTCCGGAGTAGGTGGGACTACAGGCATGTGCCACCACGCCCGGCTAATTTTCTGTATTTTTAGTAGAGACTGGGTTTCACCATGTTGGCCAGGCTGGTCTCAAACTCCTGACCTTCAAGTGATCCACCTGCCTTGCTCTCCCAGAGTACTGGGATTACAGTGCTGGGATTTGGTCAGCGCACCCAGCTGAATTTTCCCTTTTTGTAAGTCAGTTGGGTTGCATCTTCTCTCATTTGCAGTCAATTGAATCTCCATTGACAGTGGCTTAACTGAGCTTGCTTCTTCTGTTGCATTTTTCAAAAATGTTCTTTAATTGTGGTAAAATATATGTAACATAGAACATGCCAGTTTAACTCTTTTTAAGTGTACAATTCTGTGCTATTGATTACATGTACAATACTATGCAACCATTATGGTTATTTATTCTAAAATTATTTAATCACCCCAAACAAAAACTCTGTACCTATTACGCAAGAACTTCTCATTTTTCCCTCTTCTCAGCCCCTGGCAATCTCTAATATACCTTCTGTCTTTATAAATTTACTTATTCAAGATATTTCATGTTAGTGGAATCATACAATATCCAAACTTTTTTTCCTGGTTTATTTCACTTAGCATACTATTTTCAAGGTTCATTCATGGTATAGTATGCATCAGAATTTCATTGCTTTTGTGACTGAAAATATTCCATCGTGTGTGCGTGTGTGTGTCTGTCTCACACAATTTGCTTATCCATTTATCTGTTGATGGATTCGAGTCATTTCCACCTTTTGTCTATCATGAATTGTGCTGCTATGAGCTCTTGCTCTGTATGTTAAATGCCTACACTACAAGAAGACCAGAGGAGTAAAGGAGCTGATGGTAATAAGATGCATAGTGTCTTGTGGAGGGGACTCACAGATGGTGGTCAGAGCTATTGCAATTAAGTGTCAGGGCACACTGCTCATTCGGGGGCCGGTCTCTTGTCAGAAGCACAGTGGGTGAAGGGGAGAAGCCATTGATGTCTGGAGTGTGGAGGCCTACTGACTTAGGCTGTTGTTTTTTAAAATACCAGAAGCCCATAGTAACCTAGTAATTAGACTGGCACTGTCGCCGACGTTTGTTTAATGGTTGAGTGATCAGAAGTTTTCTTTCATTTTTTTCTTTCTCCTGTCAACTCTAGCTGATTAGAAAGGCATGTGAATCTTTCCTTACACATAATTTTCTAAGTCTGAAGTGAGAAATTGAACTGAACTCAATTATAGCAACTGATCTAATGTACTTAATTGCACGCAGGAGCTGGGAATTTGGAGGGTTCCTTGGGGGTATGGGGGTGAATAAAGTGGACTTGGAGTTATTGATGTCACCTCTACCTATGAGTATGCACGTGGTCTCCAGGCTACCTCTCCCCCTGTCCCCAGCACACATTTGTGTGTACACATACAGGAAATGCAGATGCTGTAACATCATGTCCTCTGAGGTGGTGGCACTTCCTCTTATGGTTTGGCTTATGGGTTTACAACTGCTTTCAAGTACTAATTCAGAAGCGTGCATAAGTTTTTTAAACATATGTTTCCCTGCTGAACAACTGCAGCAAACAAAACTAATGAAAAAAAAGTTATGCAAAGAAGGAAAGTTGACTGGAGGGCAGAGCTTCTCTCCAAAGGAAAAACAGTAAACAGGACAGGTTGGAATCCTGCTGCTTCTCAGCAGAGCAACACAGCAGAATTGTGGGGTCTGTGAAAGGTGGTGTCCTTCAATCAATACAGCCACCTTGGCCCTAGGGAGCTCATCATCCTCACAGTGATGACTGTGCTCTGAGAACTGGATCTGTACCAGGTGCTTTGTCCTTGCTTTTCATACCTTAACTTCAGTCTTTAAGACACTCCTGTGCAGTAGATAGTAGTGGTATTCCTGCTTTACAGATGGGGGTGGTGAGGTTCAGAGGGTGCAAAGACTCACTTGAGTAACAGCATGGAGTTGAATCTCTGGTCTGAGCCAAAGCCAGGGGTCGTTGCATTATGTCCCTGCATCACACCAAATCTCCAGAATCCAAGGCATAGAAAGGGCCAGGCAAGACAGAAACTGTTATCTGCCCCTCCTTCCTCCTTGACTCTTCCCTGCCTTCTGCTTCCATCTTCAATTTCTGTACTCCTTATCTCCATCCTTCCTCCTGAAATCATCCTTCATTCTTCCTTCCTCCCCATTCTCATCAATCTTTGATCAATACTTGGTCATGTGGTTGTCACTCTGAAAGCAAAAAAGGGGCCCTAAGCAAGAAGACTTTCTTCAACATAATTGTGGGGTGCAAGGTTGGCAGGAGCCATTGAGATTGAGCCATGACATTGTTTAGGCAATGAGAAGCCTAAACATGAAGGAACCCTTGACCGACACCGGGGGCCTGAGACCAGGTGCCAGTCCTCTGGCCTGGGCTGTAGCTCTGAAATAGGTCAGAGAAATGTCTTTAACTTGTCTTGGTGGGTGCTGTCCAAATTCAGGAGCTATGCAGAATTGAGCATCAGATTGTGAGAGAAAGGAATTGAATTGGCTTGGTTAAGAAGGAGGGTAGCTGACTGGGTGTGGTGGCTCATGCCTGTAATCCCAGCACTTTGGGAGGCCGAGGCGGGTGAATCATGAGATTAGGAGATTGAGACCATCCTGGCCAATATGGTGAAACCCTGTCTCTACTAAAAATACAAAAATTAGCCAGGCATGGTGGCACATGCCTGTAATCCCAGCTACTCAGGAGGCTGAAGCTGAGGTGGGAGAATCGCTTGAACCAGGGAGTCGGAGGTTGCAGTAAGCCAAGATCGCATCACTGTACTCCAGCCTGGTGACAGAGTGAGACACCATCTGAAGAAAATAAAAAGAAAAAAATAAAAAAAAGAAAAAAGGAGGAGGGGACCCACCATAGGGAACCAGGGCATGAAGCCAGGGCATGAAAGAGCCAGGGAGATGTGAGCAGTGAGGTGCACATCAAAGCCAGTCAGCAGGAGGGCTCTCGGTGATCCCAGGTGTGCTGCCAGTGACCAATTCTGATGTGTCTGGCTCTCCTTGGCAAGAGGTATGGCAGGCCCAAGCCATCTGAAGCCTGGGAAGAGGGTTACCATTATCTGCTCTTTGGCTGGCACCACTATTTTCTACTCTTAGCTTTTGTCCATTTCAGACCCACTTTGGTGAGTCTGATCATGAGGTCAACCAAGGCAAGGACCAACTCTATGATTATCCCATGTTTATACATGACAAAACTGAGAGTTGGAGGATCAAGTATCTAATTCAAGGTTGCAGAACTGGGAAGTGCAAAAGCTGGGATAAACACAGAAATTCTTTCCACTTTCATGCTGCTTGATACCCTGTTTGAAGGCCAGGCAGAGTGGTATTTGGAGACAAGAATAGGAATTGAAGTCAGCTAAATCCTGTTCTGAATCTTGACTTCACAACTTAAAAGCTACGTATTTCCACTCTACATGTTTTTCCACAACACGAAACTCTCTTGGTTTGTCTTGTGGTCTGCTTTATACAAGTAAATGCAACAAAATCCACAGAGGGGAACTGCTCCTTGGTGCTTGAATGTCTGGTCCCTGTTAGTTGCTCTGAGTACACGGAAGGCAGCCTGACAGCATGACTCTCCTGGGAGGGAAGCCTGGCAGAGCCTAATTATGCCCAGAGTACAACTTTCACCTGGTGGGATCTGGACCTTAAATGATGCGGATGTGTGCTAAAAAGCATTTTCCAAGTGAGAACTTGGATGCTGTAAAAACAAAATGGAATGATTAGGGAGGCGCTGGACCATGGGAGTGTTTTCCTTGAGCAAGTCTTTTAACCTTGCTGTGACGCTGACCCTTGCTCAGGCACTGACAGCCTTTTTGGAACAGAGGAAACAAGTTAAGTTCTTTTTAATGTATAGTAAATTGAGCTTGTCAACCTTGACAAGGTCCCTTTAAGGAGATGGTCACTAAGAGGACAGCTTGCCTAGAAGACATGCTGCTTGGGAGGCTTTGTAGATGGCATTCTCTCTCATGATTTAGGTGGAACAAAATCTCACTCTTTTTCTCTCTCTCTTCTTACTTTTCTAATTTATTTATTTATTTATTTATTTATTTATTTATTTATTTATTTATTTTTGAGACAGGTTCTTGCTCTGTCATTCAGTTTGGAGTGTAGTGGCATGATCATAGCTCATTGCAACCTCGACCTCCTGGGCTCCAGTGATCCTCCTGCCTCAGTCTCCTGAGTAGCTAGGACTATAGGCACCCACCACTGTGCCCAGCTTAATTTTTTTTGTGTATGAAGATGGGGTCTTACTATGCTGTCCAGTGTGGGTTCAAGCAATACTCCTGCCAAAATGCTCAGCCTCACAAAATGCTGAAATTACAGGTGTAAGCCACCATGCCCAGCCCCTTTCATCCTTCTTTAACAAAGTCTATCATTTATTAGTAATTACAATGGGCCAAAACCCATGCTAAGCACTTTTTACATGTATTCTCTGATGTAATCCTCCTAACAATCCTATGAAAAAGGTTTAATTTTATCGTCATTTTACAGCAAAGGAAAGTAAGGATCAAAGACATGCTGTGTCACAGTTGATGGCTTTCAATAGGTGAGTCTGACTTCTACACTTACGTTCTTAATATCTTTGGATAATATTATTTTAACAAGTCAAACTGTTTTCTTTTCCTATGTTTTCTTCCAGGCTTTGCCCACACATGCACATGATTTTTACATAACCATAACATTAGTTTTTTATAGAAATTATTTTTATTCTTTTAAGATTAAGTCTCTAAGGCTGGGCATGGTAGCTCACACCTGTAATCCCAGCACTTTGGGAGGCCAAGGTGGGTAGATTGCTTGAGTTCAGGAGTTTGAGACCAGCTTGGGCAACATGGTGAAACCCTGTCTCTTCAAAAAAAAAAAAAAAAAAAAAAAAAAAAAAACAGCTGAGTATGGTGGCATATGCCTGTAGTCCCAGCTACTCCAGAGGCTGAGGTGGGAGGATCACCTGAGCCCGGGAGATCAAGGCTGTAGTGAGCTGAGATTGTACCACTGCACTCCAGCCTGGGTGACAGGACAATACCCTGTCTCAAAACAAAACAACAAAACAGAACAAAACAAAACAAAACAAAAAAACCCTAAATCTCATCAAAGTAATACATACATATTTTTACAAGTCAAATAGCATAAAATGTATGCCTTAGAAAACACAAATCCCTGTTCTTTGTCTCTTCTAACTGTTGTTCTTGGTATTGATCTCCAGATTGCTAAATAATGTGTTTATATTGTTGTTTTATAATTTATCAGTTTTATATATCAACTTTCTTGAGTGTTAGATGAGAATGAGCTCTCTTCCCCCACTTCCTTTTCACACCGTCAACATGATTATATGATAGTTTAATCCCTAAGTCACAAATATTTCTATTATGACATTATGATCATCCTGCAGAGTCAAGTTGTGCTTCTTTTCTTGCATTAAACCTTTTTCTTAAAGATAATTGCCATTTTATTTGCATACTTTAATCTAGCTCTAATTTCTTTAGCATGTTCTAATAACTCTGTCACTTATCTATCAGTAATTTTTCTATAAACTCAAACACATCAATTTCACTTTTTCCCCTGAAGATTATCCCTTTGGATCCATTTGTCTTGTTTCATCTTGAATTGTTTGTTTTCTAGGGTGGCTACACAGCAGGTATATGGGGTCTTCTTCTGACCGTCATCCTGGGAAGGCCTTTTGTGGCTCTGTTGCTTTCTCCATCTTCTGTAGCCCAAAGCTTTCTATGATATAATTTAATGTTTGATTTAATTTCCTAAGAAAGGGTGTTTGAGTTAATTTTTTGGGGATTTTTGATTGTCTGGTTATTCATTTAAAATTACACGATAATTTGAGCATAAATTTCTAGCTTAAAAATGATTTTCTTTCAGAATATTAAAAGCAATTCTCCATTGTCATCCAACTACTGGTTTTCCCATTAAGTCTGAGGCCAATTTGATTCCACATTCTTTGTATGTGATCTTTTATTCACTCTGGCAACATTAAGATATTCTCTTTATTCTTTGAGTTCAGAAATTATATGATGATATGATTCAATATAGGTCTTTTTGCATTCTTTGCACTCAGAACCTGATGGGTTCTTATGATTAGAGGTGTATTTTAAAAAAAACTCTGGATAATTTCTAGTCTTACAGTAATTTACAATGGGAAGATTCTCTAAAGTTTGACCTAGTCTGTTATTGAACATGGAAGAAAGGAAATTAATGTTTACTGAACAACTAGTATGTTGCAGACATTGAAACAGAGACTTTACATGTGCTGTTTATTTCATCCTTATAGAAAAACTCCAAAAGCTTTCCACTCTACTTGTTTTTCCACCACACAAAACTCTCTTGATATGTCTTGTGGTCTGCTTTATACAAATAAATGCAACAGAATTCACAGAGAGGGAACTGCTCCTTGGTACTTGAACGTCTGGTCCCTGTTAGTTGCTCTGAGTACACAGAAGGAAGCCTGACAGCATGACTCTCCTCCAAAAGTCTTTCTATAAGGATGAAACACCTGTTGACATCACCACCATATAGGTGAGAACATTGGGACTCAGAGCAATTAAAAATTTTGTCCATATATACCCAGCTATTAAACACCACAGTGAGAATTCAATCCAGTCCCCTAAATAAGCAATTCCCTAACTATGTATTTGGGGACCCTAGTGTTTTATATGTTTTTGTAGTCTATTATGTTTAGGAAATGCTGAGATAAATAAATGTCTCAGTTACAGGATTTCTCAGAGCTGTTGATATCCTAATGTGCATTGCGAATCTGTTAGTAAGAGATTGTGTAATGCATCCTTTCCCACAGTAGATGAATGTAATATTGAAGCTACTCCTTGAAGGGTGAGTAGAATTTGAGTATGAGACTTTTGATCTGGTTGCTGGTTGGCTGGCCAAAAGGACAACCAACTGACCATAATACTTTGTTTTTCTCCATTTTGCTCCTTCCTTTCTAACCCACCCAGGTCCATCTTGCTCAATGGGCACCAATCACAGTGCTCTTTTTTTTCCCCCTCAAATTCTTAATTACTTAACAACCATACTGGCTGTCTTTCATATCAATGTAAGCCCCTTTCTGCCTTGGGAATTTCTAATATGCTGCTCTCTCTTCCTGGACTGCTTTTCACCTCCATCACCTAACTCACACTCGTCTTTCAGAGCTCAGCCTAAAGGCAGCTACCTGGGGGAAAACATTCCCAAGCACTCTAATTAGGTCAGATCTCCCTTTGTTATGTTCTCAAGGTATGTTGTACTTTTGCATCATATCAAGCATAACATATATCATTTGCATGTGATGTGCAACACATCAGTTGCAAGCATATACGTATTTTTATTTATTGTCTGTCTTCTTTCTGTAGACTCCAAGCTCCTTTTGGGGACTATGTCTATTTTGCTTATTACCATACGCTTAGAACTGAGCATGGTGCCTAATACTTGCTAGATGCTCAGTAAACATTTGCTAAGTTATTGCATGAATGATCAAATGGTTGAATGAAAAAGATGACTTCATTTGTTATCATTAATGATAAAGCTAATTAATAAATTTTTCTTAAAATGGTGGCTCTTGTTAGAATTCCAACAATTCAATTCTGCTTCACAGTAGGTCTGCAATGAGACAAGAAAATGATGCAAAAACATAGCCTCAAATGTGATAAATATTCCATGAAACAAAACCCTAATTTTTTTAAAAAAATGTTTCTATTCTGTGCATGAATTATTTTGCCAACAGGTAGCTCAGCATGAAACTGCATTCACCTCAAAAATACCCATCCTCAAAAGCATATTCAAGCAGTTCTTCATGACTCCAGTAAATCAAGCTCTCATCATGGAGCCATGGGAGCAAATGAATATTCTCTTTCAAAGAGTGAACAAGCAAATGCTTGGAATAAAAAGGAAGAATTATGTTAAATATTTTAAAAGACTCAGTTTTCCAACCTTGGCTGGCTAAGCAGGTAAGCCTGACCCAGAGTCCTGGGCCAACGTTTCCATCTTCTGTGATGGGATATTTTGGTAGCTGTGCCTTTTATTTTACCATAGAGGACTTCTGGGAAGAATAAATAGCACAACATCACCCCAACATCTAGCACAATGCCTGCCCATACACTATATGCCAGTTCCCTTGCCCTTTCTGTTCTTCATCTGGCTTGTTCTGACCTTAATTTATTGATTTATTAATTAGCTCTTCCTGTGGGCACCTCCACTCTAGACAGTGGACACTTTAAGTGTGGTGATAATGTCTTATTCATCCCTGCATCCCTAGTCTTTCTACAATGGCTGGTACACATGGGACACTAAACAAATGTTAGTTAATGAAGGAATTGATGATCTCATCCACAGTCTGCAAAGTGAGTGTGGGACCTTTTATGATCTCTGTTACACAGTGGAAGAAATGGAAGTTCAGACAGTTCATGTGACTTACTTGCCTGAGGATTCAACTGATGACCCACAATCTGTACAAACCCTCAGTTAAGGCTGGCATTCAAAGCCTTTACAATGGTCTGAATGTTAGCGTCCCCCCCAACATTCTTCTAGGGTGATAGTACTAAGAGGTCTGGCCTTTGGTAGGTAATTAGATCATGAGGATGGAGCCCACACAAATGAGATTAGTGCCCTTATAAAAGAGGCCTCTGAAAGCTGCCTTGCCTTTTCTATCATATGAGGACACAGTTAAGAAGGTACCATTTATGACCTAGTAGACCAACTCTCAATAGACAGCAATGTTGCTGGTGCCTTGATCTTGGACTTTTTAGCCTCCAGAGCTGTGAGAAATAAATTTCTGTTGTTTATAAGCCATCCAGTGTAAGGTATTTTTTTTTTTTTTACAGCAGCCTGAAGGAACTAAGACAGCCCTGCATGACCTGGTCACTGCCTACTATTCTAGGATTTTCTCCTGCAACTTCTCACCTCATTGGTTATTCTCTAGTAATGCAGAATAGCATGTGACTCTCCCCATGTTCCGACTGACTGAATAAATATTGAAAGAATGCTTTTTTTGTGTATGTCTGGGCCTTTGTTCATTTTGCTCCCTCAGTCTGGCAGGTCCTTATTTTCAATTCTCTATTGAGGTATCTCCTCCTCCTGGAAGCCTTCCATGGATAGCACTTCCCTGCTCTGAGATGAATGTCCCCCACTCCACATATTTAGAGGTTCCTGTGCTTAGCATAGCACTTGCAACATTGTATGCTGGTTGCTTTCTGGCTTACCTCCCCACCTGGAGTGTGAGCTCTTCCAGGGTAGGGGCCAGGGCCACTTGAGGTTAACATAAGACATGTTATAGACTAGAGCTCAAATGTTTATAAAGAACAACCAGGAATGCACTTGCAGTCCAGTGATCTTTCCCAGACACCACGTTGCTTCATAGATCACATAATGTGAGCATCAGGAGAAAAAAAAAATAGATCAAATGGCAACACAAACCCAAATTGGCAGCCATCCTCAAGATGCTGAGAGGCCGCCCATCTGCTCTCCTCACATTCTAAATCCACAGTTGTGCCCTCCATGCTGAGAGAGCCGGCAGCAGCTGGCCCCCTGCTGCGAGTGAGGAGAGGAACGATTTATTACAAAGGGCTCTCTCTAAATCAATCTTTGAATCAGTCCCGGCCTCTAGGAGCATAGGCAGCTTGCGGGCGCTGTCCTCTCCCCACTGCTGCTGCCTCTGCATTCCAGCTGCATTTGGCCAAAGCCTCACCAGGGCTTGAAGAAGATGCCTGATATTCATTTCCAGGAGCAATTTTGGAAAATCAGATATTAGAACATTTGATTCTCTTCAAAACAGATGGGTGTACTGCTGGTATGTCCCAAGGCTGCAGACCCCATGGCTGGCTGGCATCTGGGTGATATACATGATGCTGGGCAAAGGTTTCTTGCCAATGAGGTCTTTTATGAAACTAGTTTCCATGGCTGATGCATCTGCTTACCTAATGATGTCTCTGGCAGCCACATCTGGGAACATCTCTTATTTGGGAATCACTTCCCATATTCTTTTTGTTTTTTAGACATGGGTTTCACTCTGTTGCTCAGGCTGGAGTCTCGTGGCACAATCTCGGCTCACTGCAACCTCCACCTCCTGGGTTCAGGTGATCCTCCCACCTAAGCCTCCTGAGTAGCTAGCACTACAGGTGTGTGTGTCAGCACAGCCAGATAATTTTTTCTTTTTTTTCTCCTTTCTTTTTTTTTTTTTTGTAGAGATGGGGTTTTGCCATGCTGCCCAGGATGGTCTTGAACTCCTGGACTCAAGTGATGCTCCCAACTCGGCTTCCCAAAGTGCTGGGATTACGGGCATGAGCTACTGCACCTGACCTCCATATTCTTATTCTCAGAATTGGAGCTTGCAAGTTGAACCTGGGATATAGTCCTCTGTAGTATATTAGCCTGAAGTTGGAGGTGGAAGTCAGTCCTGATGACTCAACATGGATCTTTTCTAGAGGTCATATCTGCTCTGCTTAGAGCCCAGGCTGAAGATGTTGGCCTTCTGCACCCCTGAGTTATACACATAGCATATACATATAACTCCCTCTGGTCAGTGCTGTTTGAAATAATCAAGAGTAGTGAATTCACAGGCTTGTGGATGACCCATGAGCCATTCTGATGCTAAGCTGGGCCAGTACTATTTACTCTCTTGAGAATGTGAACTGAAGAGCCCCCAGGGAATGAGGTGATGACACGAGCTGAAGCCAAGCGTTCAGATGGAAAGATGAGAGAGGTGTGGACAGCAACGCACAAACAGAAGTTAGGCAGACACAAAACAATAAGTGAGCAGAAGCTGTGGTGTAAATACATGTGGGCGGGCTCAGTGGGAAGGGAAGATGGGAGCAGATGTGTGGAGAAAGGAGGCATCATAATGAGAGAGACTACAGAGCCCTGCAGGCATTCAGGCTTCACTCCAGTTCTCATGCCCACTGCACGTAACTTGAAGGGATGTCTGTTCCTTGAACCACAAAAGTTCCATTTATGCGTTTGCTCATTAAACAGGGTTCAACTAAACCCTGGGCTAATTGCTGCAGGGGGAAGGGACTAGGATGATTGGTGGAAGGCCGTTGTCTTAAGGAGCTCATGGTCCTGTGGGAGAGAGAAAAGAGTAACCCAAGAAGGACATAGCTCAGCAATGGGTGATAAAACACATAAATACAAAAGGTAAAATGGAAACGAGGAAGGAGCACCTGAGTCTATCACAAGATGTCAAGGCAAGTTTTCCAGCCAGGTTGAGGTGGGGTGGGTACAAATCCTAGGTAGCTGAAATAGATGGATTAAAAGTCTGAGAGGGAGCATGGCATAATTGGAGCTCTAAAAACACTGGGAACTGCTGGAACATAAAAGGAATATTCATGCAGAGGAGAAAGTGTAAAAACAGACATCATGACAAGAATGTTCAATAATCAAGCATTGGTGAGTTAGCCTTCAGAAGCAACAATTATAAAATGATGGAGATGAAAAGAATGTTAGAGATTATCTAGTTTAATTATTTTACCAGAGGGGAAACTGAGGCCCAGAGAAGGGGCATCGCCTTCATGCTTCCATGAGGCTTTCTGGAATTTCCCAAGGATACTGGGGCAGGACGAGGACTAGATGCAGGACTTGTGAGTACTGGCTCCAGCCTCTGACTAAAGGACAGGTGATTGGAGCGACTTGACAGCTTTTCCATTTCAGCCTGATGCTTCATGGGGGGAGGAGAATCCAACCAACTGCTCCTGAACAAAAGCGCTGAGAACCCAGAGCAGCGAACAGTGAAAGAGCACATATTTACTTTATGAATAAAAGAATAAATGAGAATGCTTGCCTTCAATGCATACTGCTAACCTGGAATGCTTTCTTTGTCTTCTCCAAATCCTGTTTTCCCTTCAGTATTTGGTTTAACTCCCTCCTCCTCCGGGAAGCCTTCTGTGACCACCCGGAACCCGCAGTTTGGAGGCTTTCTCTCTCCTATGGCCCCTCAGGGTTTACCTCACAGGGAACTCACATGCCTTGTCTGTTGTTGTGAGTTTCCTGCTTGTCTACGGAGTTCTTTCTTCAACTGGAAGTTCCTGCTCTGTGGAGGGGCTACCTTTGATACTTTCTTATATCCTACAGCACAGTTCAATGC
This sequence comes from Rhinopithecus bieti, assembly GCF_001698545.2. Lineage (NCBI taxonomy): Eukaryota > Metazoa > Chordata > Mammalia > Primates > Cercopithecidae > Rhinopithecus > Rhinopithecus bieti. The sequence continues at coordinate 572,908 of NW_016812346.1, read as the reverse complement.
CTGGTACAAGGAAATACTGATGGAATCTGTTAAGTTTTGCAAAATGATTTTTTTCTGCCTCTCCTCTCGTCCTTCCAAAGCTAATTGGACTTAGTATTATTGTCTAGTTTCTATTATTGCCTGCCAGAGTTTCCTCATTTTTTTCATAACACTGAATGCTGATTTTCACATCCTTTTATGTTCATAGTGGGCTTCATAGTTGACAAATATGCTCATATATGTGGAGACTAAAGGTTAGGAAAGTTAAATGACCCTCTAGGTTTTGGAGGTGATGCTGGCCAAAGTGATAAATGAGTTCAAAGTCACAGTTACATGAACTGAGGGCTGGCAGGAGGTTAAGGAGAACTGCTGATTTAGAAATCTTCAGGTAGTGAGAGTGTTGGAAAAGCACAGGCTATTAGGACCACCTCCTTGTGCATCTCAGAGTCCCCATATATAATGTGACTGATGTAGACAAGATTAGGAATCTTTCACCTCTGGCTGTCTATAATGCAATAGTTGCTTTGTGGGTTTTACACTCATGGTCCTATTACTAAACCCATGTATTTGACCTACCTGGGTGTTTATTGTGTTTTGACAGATAATGAGATGCTTATTCTCATTCTCTTTTACTTCTCTCTTTTTCTTACATCATTCTTATCTTAATTTATTGCATATTCAACCTCTGGCCCAATCACATTAATTGCATGCCCAGTATATGTCAAAGGACATTACTAGGCTGGAGGTTTTTTATTTGACTCCCAGATCCACTTTCACTTTTCTCCACCCTGCCTGTACTCATGGAGGCTGCCCCTCTGTGGACTACAGCAGTGGGCCCTCTCAACCTGTGGTGTCTGATGGGCCTTGACTTGGCCAGTGGGAGGCAATGACAGGAGGGTGAAGGGTAGGGGGAGCCTTTAGGAAGGGCTCAGCTCTTGTCAGGGGCCCTCTCCACATAGCCACATTTTCTGGATTCCCATAACTGTTCCTTTAGGCTTAGGGTTGGAAACAGCTCTCTGATCTTGCTAGTCATATGATTCATATCCTCCCTTGTAGTTTTCTTAAACCTGTCCAAATCTTTGCACATATTGCCTTTCTTAAATTCACCACAATTACCCAGTTTGAGAGTGCCATCTGTTTCTTCCCGGGACCTTGACTGATAGTCACCACAAAAATACAAAAAAGGAATGATTCCACTTATATCATGTACCTAGAAGAGTCAAATTCATAAAGACATAAGGTAGAATGGTGTTTACCAGGGACTGGAGGAAGGGAAAATGGCGGGGCGGGGTGGGGGTTCTTGTTTAATGGGTACAGAGTTTCAGTTTGGGATGATGAAAAAGTTCTGGAGATGGTTAGTGGTGATGATTGTACAAAAATGTAAATGTATTTACTGTCACTGAACTGTATATTTAAAAATTGTTAAAGTGGGGAATTTTATGTTATATATATTTTATCACAATGAAAATAAATAAATAAAGGAAAAATAGATGTCAATTGTTTATTAATGCCTTATAGGCTAGAGCCAAAACATTATCTTTTTTCATTTTCCATATTCCAGTGGAGGGACCATGTTAGGTCAGCCCATCCATTTACCAGAATGTTTTATTCCTGCCAAACTATTCATCATGTTCAGAATGCTACTTAATTTATTTGGGTAAATAGATGTGCATCTATCTCGGTCTGGAAAAAAAATAGCCCTGGTATACAATACTGATAGATAGTATCCTCTAGTCTTGTCCTTACTTCAAAGCCTAGCTCATCTCCTCATATTCCATGAAGATTTCCAAAATTGCTACAACCTGTTTTGTCATTCTTCTTCCCGTCTCTGAACTCCAACAGTACGGTGAACTTTCTGTCTCTGAACTCCAGTAGTACTCTGTAGAAGTTAGTCCATTATTTTACTTCTGGTTCTAATCTCAGACAGTTGTCTCCCAAATATTCAGTTTGTTGAGGACAAGGATCACAGCCTCATTGCTATGTACCTTATTACAATATACACTATATTATATGATATTATAATTATATTGTATTATTGCTATAGTTGCCCCATTTACCTAGATTGATGTTGAATGGTCTTCAACACATGCTTGGTGATCGATTACAACCTTACATAAATGATATTGTGCAATTTACATAATAAAATATACTGCAAAACAGAATGTTTCTCTCTGACTCTGATTTCTATTTCTAGGAAGACTAATTTTCTCAAACTTACACACAGCCCAGACTCTTGACAGCAATCTGGCATCCAGGAACCACGGGGTGGTTTGGTGGTTTGGGTGTTTTTTTTTTTTTCCCTTCAGTTTCTCATGCCCTCTAAGCCAGAATTTTAAAGAAAATGCTTAAAATCTTTAAGACAGCATGAGCTCCACTCCAGGAACTGTGAAAGTGGGCAGCAGCAGACCTTCCATTTCACCAAAGAATAGACATTTGTTCTGCTGGAATTGTTCTTAGACTACTTGTTGTTGCATCCTCCTTTGCTTTTCTCTCTTTTTGAGTGGCAAATTATATGACTTATTTATATCATGATCCTTGTGTCATTTTAAGCGTGGTTTTTTCCATGGAAGAAGGAATTTGTTTCTATTCAGAATATAAAAACTGCTAGTAATTTCCAGTTCCATATATAAGCATTGTTCAAATTACTTGATATGTTAGAGACTCAGGGAGGTGAGCTCTAGTAGCCCTAAGGCTTTCTTTTGTCCTGTTCTCTGAATTGAATACTGGAACAGAATACTGGAATCCTGAAATTGGAATATGATAATAAATTAGAATATTAGTGTGTTCAAGTCCTTAGCTCTTTTATCTGTTATGATCTGTGTTTATTTTATTAAGTTCTGGGATACATGTGCTGAACGTACGGGTTTGTTACATAGGTATGCACGTGCCATGGTGGTCTGCTGTACCTATCAATCCATCATCCAGGTTTTAAGCCCTGCATGCATTAGGTTTTGTCCTAATGCTATCCCTCTCCTTTCCCCGATCCCCTGACAGGCCCCAGTATGTGATGTTCCCCTCCCTGTGTTCACATGTTCTCATTGTTCCACTCCCACTATGAGTGAGAACATGTGGTGTTCGGTTTCCTGTTCCTCTGTTAGTTTGCTNAGTCCTTAGCTCTTTTATCTGTTATGATCTGTGTTTATTTTATTAAGTTCTGGGATACATGTGCTGAACGTACGGGTTTGTTACATAGGTATGCACGTGCCATGGTGGTCTGCTGTACCTATCAATCCATCATCCAGGTTTTAAGCCCTGCATGCATTAGGTTTTGTCCTAATGCTATCCCTCTCCTTTCCCCGATCCCCTGACAGGCCCCAGTATGTGATGTTCCCCTCCCTGTGTTCACATGTTCTCATTGTTCCACTCCCACTATGAGTGAGAACATGTGGTGTTCGGTTTCCTGTTCCTCTGTTAGTTTGCTGAGGATGATGGTTTCCAGTTTCATCCATGTCCCTGCAAAGGATATGAACTCATTATTTTTTATGGCTGCATAGTATTCCATGGTGTATATGTGCCACATTTTCTTTATCTATTCTATCATTGATGGGCATTTGGGTTGGTTCCAAGTCTTTGCTATTGTAAATAGTGCTGCAGTAAGCGTACGTGTGCATGCGTCTTTATAGTAGAATGATTTATAATCCTTTGGGTGTATACCCAGTAATGGGACTGCTGGGTCAAATGGCATTTCTGGTTCTAGATCCTTGAGGAATTACCACACTGTCTTCCACAATGGTTGAACTACTTTGCACTCCCAAGATGATCTGTATTTCTTATTGATTTGTATAAACTATTTCTATATTAAAGGTAGCCTGCCATATTTTGTATTTATCACATTTTAAATTAGGTTATTGTCTGTCTCTTAATTTTATTGTGGCACTTATGTAAACTTTTCACTTTTATGTAGTTCTTATGAATTAGTACTTGTTCTGGTTGGGTGTCTCATTCCATTGAATTGTCTATTTTTATGTTAGTACTGCATTTGATGCTAATGAGCTAAATGACTTTTCATACCTTTTTTTGTGAAAATATAATTGGTGAAACAATTCATGAAAAGCAATTTTCCAGTAGATTTCAAGAGCCTGAAAAAACATGTTCATATCCTTTGATCTAACAATTCCCCATCTAGGAATCCATACTAAAGATAGAATGTAAAAGAGTGTATGCAGTATGATCTCAACAATGTGAATAATCTATAAAGAAAGGCTAGAAGAAAATTAAGAGTGGTTACCTCTGGGTAGCAAAATTATGAGTGATTCCTTACTCCTCTGCATATTTTTGAAAAAAATTATTGTGATAAGAACATTTAACATTAAATCTACACTCGACATGTTTTCTTCCATGAGTTTTACAGTTTCATGTCTTAGGTTTAAATCTTCAATTCATTCTGAGTTGATTTTTGTTTAAAGTGTAATAAATTATCCAATAAAGATAATAGTCCAACTTCATCCTTCCTGCATGTGGATATCCAATTTTCCAAGCACCATGTATTGAAGAGACTATACTTTCCCCATTGCATATTCTTGTCACCCTTGTTGAAGATTAGTTGACCATAAATGTGATATTTCTGGCCTCTCTATTCTGTTCCATTGAGCTATATGTCTGTTTTCATGTCAGTGCCATACTGTCTTAATTACTGTAGCTTTGTAATATATATTCAAATTGGGAAGTATGGTGCTTGTAGTTTTCATTGTGTAAATCCTTCAGTTTCTTAGTTTGGTTTATTTCATTCCTTCTGATGCTATTGTAAATAGGATTGTTTTCATAATTCCCTTTTTGGTTAGCTTTTTGGTAGTGTATTGAAATGCAACTGATTTATGTACATTGATTTTGTATGCTGCAACTTTACTAGATTTGTTTATTGGTTCTAACCATTTTTGTGGAGTCTTTAGGGTTTTCTACATTTAAAATCTGGTCATCAGCGAACAGGGACCATTTTACTTCTTATTTTCCATTTTAGACACTTTTCTTTTCCTTGCCTAATTGTTCTGGCTAGGACTTCCAGTCCCATGTTCAGTAGAAGTGGAAAGAGCAGGCATCTGTGCGATCACCCTTCTAGTCCATTCTACACACAGTAGCCAGGGTTATCTTTTCAAATTGCCAATGAGTTCATGTCGTCCATCTGATTATAACCTCCGGTGGTTTCCCAGTTCTCTTAGAACAAGATCAAAACCCTCCACATGGGTTGTGTGCCCTGAAGCACCTGCCCCTAACCCCCACTCTACTCTATCTTCCCCAGAAACCCCTCTTTATGCCTTTCTGGGCTCTGACCCCACTTTCAGTTCCTTGACAGTGTCATGTTCTTTCCTTCAACAGGGCTTTTTGGTACATGCCACAGTGCTTAATGCTGCCATCCACACACTCTGCAAAGCCCCTCCCAATCCCTTCTCCTGCTAGCTCAAGCATCACTTCCTCAGGGAGTCTTTGCCGACACCCGCTCTAAGGTGGCCAGGTTCACTGTCATGTTCTCTCAGTAAACCACGCCCCTTTCCTTTAGACCACTCATCCTAATTTGAAGTATTTGTATATTTACTTGATGAAATACAACTTTTCTCCCTAAGAGCGTCATGATAACAGGAGCTATATATTTCATTATTCATGATTATATTCCCAGTATCTGCCACAGAGCTTGGTAGTTGCTTATTAAATGTCTTTTAAATTAATTGCTGAGTAAGATATAACTTCCTTTGTGCAATCTTCCAGACTGTGCTGTGTGGAGTCAGTAACTAACTCCTGTCTTTATGCTCATCTGGCACTTCATATCCAACTATCACTTTCCCCATCTGTAAAATGGGGCTAACCACATGTCACAGTGTTGAATAGAAAGTGAACTATGATGATGGACATGCTCATCGCAATGGCTGTCATTCAGGTCACTCAGTGGGTGCTCAAAAAAGCGCTTGTTTTCTTTACAATCATACTTAATTCTTTTAAGCATGAGCACTCTAAAGGAAACAGGCCTCACCTCACTCATTTCATTAGCCCTCATAGAGCCTTGCACATAGCAAGTGAGCCCCCAAGAGTGCTCCATGTCTGAATGATGGAACTGAGACATTAGTTGACATTCTCCCTGGCTGTCTTTTCTAAGACTAAATCCTTAATTGCCTCATCTTCCTGTGAAGCATCTTTTCTGATCACAACTCTTGGCACTCCCTGGCTAATTCATTTTTGATCGACTGGATTGCTCTACAGTTAAATTCCGGTGCACTGCAGCCTCTAGAGTTCTCCTCAGCACTGGAAGGCAGTCTGGCTCATTTGAACAAATTGCTTAAGATGTTAAATTAGATTTAGTCGTACTTAGGAAGAAGAATTTAAAAAAAGGAAGAATATCAATTGTCCTTATATCTACAATCTTCCCAAACTGCCTTATTTTATTACTGACAGCTCCCAAGGCATGTTTTGCATTGTGACTGTGACTTGTCCTGAGTGGGAGATTTTAAGTAATTTTTATCGTCATCAGCCAAATCACTGAGAAGGTACTAGATGTTTGGCACCGCGCTCACAGCATAGTAGAACTATTCCTGACCTCAAGATACATACACTGTGGTTTGGGTAGTCCATTAATTGACTGTTAACATTATTACTTTGCCTACTCATGCTTTTCCCTTTCACCTACCCCTATCCACTGTGTATCTAATGAAATCCTATTTATTCTCTAAAACCCAGCTCAGATATCCTCTCTTCCCAGAAATGTCTCTATTATTTCACAAAAAATTAACCACTCCTTCGACTGGATTAACTCTGTATCTTGAACATACTTCTATTTTTATACTCAACAGTCTGTGTTATTTTGTTAAATATTTCTCTCCCTTTTGGGAGTGTAAGATTCTTTAAGGTAGGGGAATAATTAATCTTCTGCACTTAATATGGTGACTAGAATACAGTACATGCTCAATAAATGCTTGTTGAACTGAGTTGACAAGTTTATTTGACTAAAAAATCATTTATTGTACATCTACTGTGTGTTAGGCACTATGGACACAGATATGAATAGTATCTATACCCTGCCTTCAGGAACTTGTGTCGTGTGGGTTTTTTTTTTTTTTTTTTTTTTTTTTTGAGGGGGGGAGAATGACAGATACATATAGAAAACATGAACAAAGTGTCATAAATGGAATCACAGAGGTGTATGTGAAGTGCTATGGAAGCCCAGAGGGGAGTGGCTAACACATAAACAGGAAATAGACACATAACAGTGAGGCTGTGAGTAAATACTTAGAAATGCACCACTAATAATTTAGATGAGGCACAAATTGGTATGACTGGGATGATCAAGGCAAGGTTTGGCCTAATTCTTTGATATTCTGGGTATAATTTGACTTACATAAGCAGAAGTTCCTTTTATCACAATCATGTCAATGTTGCAAATTAACATTTATAATATTTGTCCACACTAAAGAGGATGAATCTAGGTGTAAGAGTGTTTCAAGGCTGGGGGAGCTGACAGCTGGATGGTTCTGGGCCAATTTAGCAACATGAGAGTACTATCAGGGCTTGCCTCTGAAACTGTTGGTTGTGGTTTACAGCTTGAACATTAAAGAATACATAACTAAATAAAAAGGAAAGAGTTCATTCTGGAATTAAACTCTGAATGATAGAACCTAGTTTTGCTGGTTCCCCCAACAGGATGAGGCATGCACCCTGCCAGGAACCAGGCAGGGCAACTTTCCTTCGTCCAGGAGTGGCTGCTGTGCTAACAGGAACAAGAATGAGCATGGCTCAGGCTTCTGGCCTCCTGCTGGAGAGCTGGTGCATTCGCATTGGGCAGCAAGTAGGGGCTGGTACCCTGTCCTTGATTCAGGAGAGGATGCTCAGTAGGAATTTGCCACTGCAACCATAATGAATGGTCTTCATGGGCTTGGTCAGTGGGGGTCAGGTGGCCCTGGGAGGTTCTGAGCACTGTGTGCAGGCCAGGATGCAGAGAGACACACCCCAGCCAAACATATACATGCATGGATGCTCCTCTTCTGTAAAATGATGGTGTTGGCAAGTGCTGAAGCAGCATCACATAGTAGAAATATAAAAAATGGAAAATAAGGAGGTGCAGCCCTAAGTCCCACCACAACCTGATAATGTGGGCAGAACCATGCGTGAGTTTTAAATACTCCTCAGGCACCTGTTGCTTAATGTCTGCAATAGAGGAAGGGATAGAAGCCCATTCATTGTGAAACCACTCTCCTCTAACCTGTGCCACCTTTGGGTCATTCCTGACTTTACAAGGGTATATAGACTTTTTGGTAGGGGAAAGTGTTTGGGGAAGATGGCCCAATCCTTTTCCTCCAAGACCTACTTCAGAGCCACTTAATCCTCTAAGCCTTCTGCATTTCCCTTCTTTTGTTCTCCCTTTGGCTCTTGGGAGGGGAAACCCTGTGTCCATCTTCCTCTGCAAGCTGCAGTTGGGGGCATTGGCAATCAGAAAGAGGAGGCATGGCAGGGAAGACAGTGGTAGCTTCGGTCCAGTTCCTTTTATTACCCCTTTGCTTGAAAGGCCCACCTTGTTTCCAGAGCCCTGATTGTATGTGCCTGCACGGGTCATTTCAGGGCTTTTCTCTGGAGGGCGGAAGAGGCCTTGGGCTCCCCCAGAGGCTGGGCTGTGCTGCCAACGGGATTGATGTCGAGGCAGAGTGTGGGAGGAAAACTGCAGGGCACAAAAGAGCAGCAGCTGGCTTGTCTTCCATGAAGCATTTGCTGAGCATTTGGTAGAGATCAAATGACTTTTTAATCCTCATAACCTTCCCCAAAAGATAGTATTAGCATTATCTTACAGATATGAAAATGGAGCGGTCAAGAAGTGAACTTAGTTGCTGGGTTTACACCTTTACTGGGATCAGCTTGCTTGATTGCTTTAAGGAAGATACCAAAAATAGCTCTTTGTGCATGAACCTACGTGTTATGCATGGCCTGAAATGGAGCCAGAAGCTGGCAGGAATAAAGGTGGCTGCAGGGAGTAGGCATTCTGGCTTTTTGTTTCTCTTTCATGGAGATTGCCATGCTCTCAGCTTGCCTGCTCCAGTCTTCCCTTGAGCTGACTGGCCAGCTCTCCCTACTTCCCTAATCCATACCCAAAGGGGCAAGTGAGAATGGTTTGCTCATCTTCACTTCCCCAGGAAGGCAGAGCTCAGCTGCTAGGATACCTCACTGGGCCTTGAAAACGGTGATGTCTACATTTGTAAAAAAATTGTTTTATTATGATCCATTGTAAAAAAACACATTTTACATTATAACTAGCTGCACGTATACATACATGTCATAAGGTAAAGCTGTAAATTCATACACATAGCAGACACAAACACACAGATATACAATCACACACACCCACATATATAAACATGTTTTAGAAACATATATAACTGAAAAACGTTTTATGAAACAATGTTACATTCAAAGTACTCTGATATTTTCCATTCTTTTCTATCCAATTAGAAGTACTGCTCATTATCCACCAAAGTGATTTCACAACCCACTAATGAGTTGAAACCCTCGCATGGAAGAACGCCGATCTCCCTGTTGGAAGGGCCTCGGGGCTCAGTCCTTGGCCCTCTCCCGCTCTTTCTCTCACTCCCTTTTGATGATCTCATCCAGTTTTATGATTTAAACACCATATATACTGATGATTCCCAAATTTACACCTCCAGTCAGGGCCTCCTCCCGCATCTCCATACTCACATATCCAACAGCCTGTTCTTAAAGTCCAGTGGCAGCTCCAACTAGATCCTGACCCTCACCCCCACACCTATGCTTCCTTCAGCCCACCTCAGCAAATGACATTTCCATTTCTCCAGATGCTCAGGCTAAAGCACTTGGAGATCTCCCTGACCCCATACCATATCCAATCCACCTTCAGATACTCTTGGCTTCAAACTACATCTAGAAATCAACAACTGTTCACCAACTCCACCACCTCCATTCTGTTTCAAGCACCATCATCTCTCTCTCAGGTCCGTCTAGCAACCTCTTAGCCAATCCCCTTGCTTTCACCTCTTCCAGAGACCTTTAAATATATGTCAGATCATGTTGTTCCTCTGCTCAAAACTGTTCAGGAAATCCTCATCTTATGCAGAGTGGAACTCAGTCTTCCCCACGGCCTTCGTGGACCTCCGCCATTGGGTTCCTGTGACTCTCTGGCCTCGTCCTTTGTTGCTTTCCACATCCCCCATGCACTCCACCCAGCGGCTCCTCACTCACACCAGCCCACACCTGCCTCTCGCTATTTGCTCTTATTATCTCCACTGCCTGAATTGCTCCTTTAATTATCCACATGGATCACAATATTAGTCAGGTTCTCCAGAGAAACAAAACCAACAGGATGTATGAATAGAGAGAAGGAGATGTTTGCTAAGGAATTGGCTCATGCAATTATGAAGACTGACAAGTCCCAATATGCGGTCAGCAAAGCTGGAGAGGCAGAAGAGCTGATGTTTCAGTTCAGCTCTGAAGGCAGGGAAAACTGATGCCCCAGCTCAAAGGCAGTCAGGCAGGAGGAAGTTTCTGTCATTGGGGGAGGCTCAGCCCTTGTGTTCCATTCAGGCCTTCAACTGATTGGATGTGGCTCACCTACGTTAGAGAGGGCAATCTGCTTTACTCAGCCTGCGGACTCAAATGTTAACGCATCTAAAAACACCCTCACAGAAATATCCAGAATAATGTTTGACCAAATATCTGGGTACCCTATACCCCAGTCAAGTTGACACACAAAATTATCACGCTCACTTCGTCATCTCCTTTCGGTTTCTGCTCAAATGTTGCTTTATGAGAGAGGCTTTCTCTGGCCATTTAGGTATAATAGTATCCTTCTTCCCTCCCATGAGTCTTTAAATCCTTTACCCTGCTTTCTCTTTTTCCAAAGTACTTATAATTAGTGTGTTATAAATGTATTATTATTTTTATTTATTGCAATCTACTCAAGACTATAAACTCCAAGAGGGAAGAGACTCTGTTCTGTTTACAGCTATATTTCCAGTATATAGAAAAAGACACATTATTACATGCTGGACATATAATAATCACTCAAATAATATTTATTGAATGAATGAATGACTCTCTAGCTGGCCAATAAGCAAGTGGTTCTTGGGTTAGATACTTGCCCTGATCCAGCCAGTGGCTACCTCTTGTAAAAAATAGCTGTCTTTGTTCCCTGAACTGGGTCAGTCCCTGGTAGGACTGAGTCAGCCAGGAGGGGCCCCTGAGTATAGTAAGTCCACATTCACTGAATTGCATGTATAATAAACCACATCTTTTATTTCTTTGGCATGGACTGTCACTGCTTTTGTGTTCTTTGTAAAGTCCCATGAAAAACAAAGTTACGAGCGCCACAAGAAACTTGAAGATGGTAGGTACATCAGAGAAGGGAGAGACTGAATCCAGCTAGTGGAACAGAGTCTCCTTGTGCAGAAGGGGTATCTTAGCTGAGCCCTGATAGAAGGATTCGGGACTGGGGTGGGTCTGAGCAGAAAAGGCATGTCAGGCCAAGGAATAAATACAAGCATAGAGAAAGGAGTGGGGACGTGCACCTGTAGGTGAAAAACAGTGAGTAGTGCTGCTTAATGGAGCATTTTGTAAGTACCAATTAAAGATAAATCATGAGTGTAAGATCAACAGGAAAATTCAGGCGAGATATAATTCAAGTCCCTAAGTTTTATTTTCTGATGAGGTAGTTTGATGGCCTGGATTACCCAGATCCTTGCCTCTCTTCCCCATTTTGGTAAGCTCTGCATCAAGGCAGGAAAAAGCTTAGAAATCTCTGCCTCTCCTGTTCAAGACACCTTTGATGTTCAGCAGGTCCAGGTGAGATCATGGTAACTCCGAGAAGTAACACAAGCCTGCATTTGCAAAACGCTTGCCTTCACAGTTCTGAGTGTTTAATTAGTTGATTCTCACATCTTCAGCTGCACAAGGGCACCTGAATAATGCTCACCACAGCATCGGCTTTCTCTGTGAAGTATAGAGGGTAAGTGTTTGAACAATTTTCAGTGTGACAGAGCCATAATTTCCCTCTCAGTGTTCAGTGATTTCACTATTTCTTCAAATTTATTCAGACTTGCTAAAGAACTGCACAAGCAGTTGCTATGGTATTATTTTTTATTTTCCTCTTCCTAAAAATTACCAAATTTTCATCATTTTAAGGACCTCTTGGAAGAAAGAAGATTAAAATATGTTCTTAGCTTATAGATCTCTTTCTCTGTATTTTTTTCTTTCTGTCTTCATTCCTCTGCTTATCTCTATTTCTGTGTTTGTTTCTTTGCCTGTCTTCTATCTCTGTTCTCTTTTCTCCACTCAGGGTCTCTGAGACGTGATGGAGTGGACTGCATAGGAAAGAATACTTGAGAGACAATGAGGAGGGCTGGGACCTAGGTTCCAGCACCAGCTTTGCCACTTAATAATTGGACATCACCAGACAAGTTGCTTAGGGTTTCTGAACCCCATTTTTCCTGAATGTACAGCAGAGTTGCCCACAGATCAGGGAGGCAGGGTGATGTCATGAGGAGCAAGAAATTCTAGTTGGGATCAAAAGACCTAGGTTCTCCTGTGGTCCCTGTCAAAGCAACCTTGTCGCCCTAAGCAAGTTCTTAAACTTCCTGGCATCTCAAGTTTCTCACCTGATAGAATGAAGGTAACACAAATCTCTCAAGAGAGAAAAGAGGGAGTAACCTAGCAGGGAGTATCACGGCTTTGCATTCAGGCAGGCTGGGGTTCAATTCCCACTCATTACTAGCCATGTATTCTTGGGTAGGTTACTTAACAATAATAGTTAATATTCCTTGTGCATGTTTCACATACCAGACACTATCCTAAAGATTTCTTTGGATTATCTCAATGATCCTTCCTAATTTGATGAAGAGGGTGTTATCATTTTATTTATCTTATATTCAAGGGAATGGGGCTCTGGGAGGCTTGAGTAACTGCACAAGCTCAAAGAACTAGGACATGGCAGAGCAGGGATGCAAGTCCAGCTCTTCTCACTCCACAGCCCACATTCTTTGCCACTGGGCTATCATGACTCTAAGTCTCTGTTTGGGCATGGCAAGTTCATAAGTAAAATTACTTGTATAATAAGCACTAAATAGTTATACGGTTATTGTGAGGATTAGTTGAGATGTGACATACAAATGGTTTACCACAATGTCTCATATAATTCTGTAGTATACGTCAGTATGTATATATATTCCACCTTAAATATTTAACTTTGGAACATAATGGGGTAAAATGTGTACATTGCAGGTATGTGAATAAGTGGTTTGCAATATTTTACATGCTCTGCAAGGCACTGTTGTGATGACACTCTCTAATATTCCTTCTAGCTCTTAATTCAGACCTTTGTGACTCATTTTCTCTAGGTTGTCAGCTCCAGTGGAAGTTCCCAGGCCACTTTATGCAGTGATGATGAGTGTTTCCAGAACACTTTGACTTCTGTATTAATTAAATGTGAGAAAACATAGATCTCTATGGAAAGACACCTCTGTGGTTTCTTTTTAAACTCTGTACTTCCACCATACCTTGCAGCTACACCACTCAGAACAACCTGCATACAGTATTCTATTTATCTTCAGAATCATGAGTCACAGATTAGTTACTGAAGTTGGGTCTCATGTTCTGAAAAGGAAAGATGTATCTTGAGAAGCAAGGAGGAAGAAAAGTGAGTCAAGAGGTTTTGAACAATTTATGCAAAGGTCACAAGTACAAGATCAATCTTTACCCACTTATTCCTTCAAAAATACTTATTAAGCCCTTATGCAATACTAGGCACTGGAGAAACAAAGTCAGGTAAGCCTTGCTTCCTGTCCTGGAGGAGAGGAAGATAAAGGATTTCCTATTTATTGCTTGCTTGTTTTGGGCTGAGCACTGGGCTAGGAGTTAGTTGTTGGGGACAGGCCCAAATTGTTACCAAATGGAATGACAGCTTCTGGAATTTCAGTCCTGCAGTACATATGGGGCCAGCAGGGAAAGTGTCCCAACAGCTATTGTCAGATCTTCCATTGCCAGCCTTAGAGAGGAGGATGATCAAGTTTTCTGCTTCCTGTGTTGTCTTAATTCATGTGTGTGTATTTGTTCAATTCAATGGCTAAAAGCTCAGGAAATCTTAAAGGTCTGGAGGGTAGAGCCACCTCAAAGGCTGCCACAGATGTTAAAACCTGGCAGACCTGGCCTTCTTCATGCAGATGCAGGAAGGACTCTCTGCAGCAGCCTGGCTTGGCTGAGAAATTGCAGGACAGACTTTCAGGACAGGCTGCCCACAGTATTCCTAAACATGGGTCTCACCACATTGCCCCTCTGCCCAAAACCCTTCCGTAACTCCCCTGGCATAGAAAAGAGGCAATGTCCCGAGATGGGTCTTGAGGCTGTCCTCTGTGGGGCCCTAGCCTGTGTTTGTAACATCCTTTATCACTCAACCACCTGTCCCTTACAACTCCAGCCATGCATCATCCCACTTCCTCCTTTCAGGAATTTTTTTTTTTTTTTTTGCTTTTGCTCACACAGTTTCTCCAATCAGCTAAGGCTTAACTCAAACGTCTAGTGTTCCAGGAAACCTCAGATCTTCCCAAGTGGAATGAATCAGTCTCTCCTCTCCCTTCTCACAGCACTTTGCTAACACTTCTGAAATACCACAAAGCACAGCCTGCCTTTGATTATGCCTGATCGTGAAGGCACATTCCTCAAGTACGAGACTTGGTCCTCGTGGACTCCTCCTCAGGAATAGAACCTTGCTCATGATATGTACTAATAAGGGTCTGTGGAACTGATTAGCAAACTGTGAAGTGTGTACAGGGGCTCCAGTGCCCGTGTAGTCATTGACTTGTGCACCTTCAGAATCATTCTCCTGCTCTGCTCTGGATTGCAGAGATCTGATCCTCGCAAACCATGATTTCCAGGCTCCTTTGAAAACCACACTTCCCAGGGTCCTGGCTCAGGTTCTGAGATCATATCACATAGGCATCAAGAAACCTAGATGCTAATTCTGGCTCTGACCCTAAGTATCTTTGGATAACTAACAAAATTTCTTTGGGCTTTAGGTGGCTCTTTAATAAAATGAAAATGCTGAATTGATATTCTATAAGAGCCTGAGCATCTATCTATCTATTCTTCTTTTGTCTATATACTCATGAAACATGTATTGAGCCCTTCTCCTGTGCCAGGTGACAGAGATACAGAAGTAAGCACAGCATGGCTTCTACACTCACTCAGTAAGCTCACACTGGAGCAACAGAAGTAGTTTTAGAAGGAAAACAATGTAAGTGGGCATATTCTTTAGAATAAATGTGTTCTTTAGTCTGCTGGACTAAACTGGGGCCGTGGGGGGGGTGGGGTGGACAACAGGAGCCAATTTCCCAAGGGCAGACCAAAAGCTATGGATAGAAGTCAGAGAAAGTCTGATTTCATCTCAGGATGACAAGTGGATTTTCTAACAATTAGAGGAATTCCACAGTGCATTATAAGGTAGTGACGTCCCCGTCAGCAAACGTATTCAAGAATGAGTTGGATGATGCCCTAGCAGGTAGCAGAGAAGCACTTTCCTGCTTTGGGAAGATAGAATAGACGGGTAAGATGTTTTCTTAATTCTAAGTTATTCTATGATTCTAAAAGTCAATGTTTCCATGCTTCAAATGTGTTCGACATCGTTTTAAAGAAGCAGGAAGATCTTATCTTTTATTTAGTGACTTCAACCACTAAAATTGAAGTCACTGTGGTTAACGTGCAGGGACCCACTATCTTAACCTTCCCCTCAGTTCCTACAAAAAATATAGCCCCAGCCCCCCACTTCCTCCCGTCTCCCTGGCCTTACAGCCTGCACATGCAGTCCCCTTCTGCATTCCCTGCCCTTGGCTGAGAGAGGTTAAGGATCCAGCTTGATGCCATGGGACTCTGCAGCATATGGCCCTGACTCCAGGGCTGGCTCTGACTTTGTCATGCTCTGGTGCTGGGCTGCCAGCAACTGCTTCAGCCTCGTCTCCACCTTCCTGACTCTTAGTGGCCTGCAGTCTCCATCAAGGCACACATCACTTCTCTTCTTACCTCACCCTCCCCCACCCCATCCTCTTCTTTTTCCCCAGCCCTGAAGGCCTTCATTATTGTGCAGGAACTCACATTTGCTGTCCGCTGATCCAGGCTTAATGCTCATGCTTGATCCTCACATCAAAGCTGAGAGTCCAGCATTAATATCTGTACCTATATCACAAATTTAGCCTGAGAGAGGGCAAGTGACTTGCTCACGGTCACGCAGCTGGGAAGCAGCTGAGTTGAGCTCACATGACCCAGCTCTGCCTGACCCTGGAGCCTATGTTCATTCCACACTCAGTGGCAAGCTGGTCCCTCTGGAGCCTGGGCCCTGCCTTGCTCTTCATGGGTGTCCTTTCAGGTGGCAAGGCCTCTCATTGCTCCAAGACAAATTTCCTACTTGGTTTTCTTGAGTCTCAGCTCTGAATTCCATTTTACCTTAATTTGTTTAGATACTCTGACATTTATTAAGCCCTCACTCTAACTAGGAATGGTTTTAAGCACTTTACATGTATTAACTTATGCAATCCTTTTGAAAGACCTATAAGGTAGGCATAATTGTTCCACCTATTTTACAGATAATAAAACTGAGGCCCAGTGACATTGAGTAACATGGTTATACAACTATAAAAGGGCAGAGCCAATGCACACCTGGGCATCTGGCTCTAGAGGCTGATTTCCTAATAACTAAGTCACTGTATACAGAATTTTACCTGGCTGACTTA
The DNA here is from genome assembly GCF_001698545.2 of Rhinopithecus bieti. Lineage (NCBI taxonomy): Eukaryota > Metazoa > Chordata > Mammalia > Primates > Cercopithecidae > Rhinopithecus > Rhinopithecus bieti. Next base: position 556,217 of record NW_016812346.1, on the reverse strand, counting down.
TGTCCTTCCCACCACCAGACTCAATGACACTGGGACTCCATCTGACTTAGTGACTGCCCCTCCCTGAAGGTGTCAAAGTGGTAACTACTCTACATAGCTGCTCTGACATGAGGACATTTTTTATTCAGGCTGATAAATAAATAAACGGTGAAGCAGCTGTGTGTGTGTTTGTGTTTGATGAAATGGAGAACAGGGATATCTCTGCATCTATTACTTGGTAAGACACAATTTTTTCCATTTCCACTTAGCCATATCAGAATGTCTTGCTTTGCTTCAGCGAATGGCTGAAGGTGTGGGCTAACAAATAGATTTAATCTCTTGTTCCAAGTTTGGTTGATTTATGGTGGCTGCTTGGAGTCACAAGTTGGGAAGGATTCTGAGGTCACATTTGGTCCCAGCAGGAAAGAGAGCTGTGATCTATTAATAATGTCTGCCATGAGCAAGAGAGGTGAAGGTGATGCACACAAGTTGTTTATCTGACATCCATGAACTGATTTATCATCCTGACTTCCTGACTCTTCCTTGTCTGTTATATCCTTAATCAGTTAAGTGTGGCCAGCCCTATCCTTATTCCAAGATGTGACCTGAGTTTTGCCAGGATCTCCATCCAGTTCCTACATGGAAGGCCTTGATACGAATATGGTGCAGAATGGGGAGATAAGAAGATGGAGATAAAAGCATTCTTTGGGTAGTATATTTTGTCTTGGCATTCTTTCATAATTCAAACAGAACATAGAAGTTTTCATTAATAGCTTGGAGAATCAGTAAAGATCTTTCTCCTCAGTTACTATAGCACTGTTCTGTATCCTATTCTGCCAGGAGTCATAGCAACAACAACAGCAGCTCCACAGTTTGTTCTGGACTCTGTTTCTTCCCAATGCTCTTGAACAGGTCCCGGTGGGCTGTGTGATCTGCAATGTTCTTCCCTCAGGTCTTCCCAAGGCTGAGTTTCCCTTATCTTTCAGGTCTTAATCCCCATGACACTACCTTAAACAGGCTTCCCTTCAGCACCCTATCAAATGATGTCTTCCTCAGTCATTCTCTATCATACTACTTTATTGTATTTTATTCTATTCATATCTTGCATCATTGACTTGACTTATTTTTCTCATTGATTTGTTTACTTACTAGGCGTCTGCCCTTTCCTGTTTGTAATGCAAGCCCTGTTTTAAATTTTCTTGTTCACCCCTCTTTTCTGGTAGTTTTGACCATCTGGCATAAGCAAGACAATATTCTCTTGCAGTAAAATGGATCTTTAGAATTTCTTATAATTCAAATGCTTCTCTGCTTTTGAAGATCTCTTCCCGTGATGTGTACTCACCTGGACTCCAGCCTAAGTTTTCCATCAGATCTGTCACATGCTGGAAATATCAGGTCTATGGTAGTATACTTTCTGAGAGTGAATTGTAGCTCTTCACTCAGGCAAACTTCCTGAACAAAACCTAGGAGTTCCATGAAGGCAGGAGCCTTTGTGCCCACTGTTGTCCACACTGACTTTCTCGATACACTCCTTTGGTCATATCTCTTCCATATCCTTTCCAAAATCTTCAGTGATTGCTCGTTGCCCAGAGACTGAAAGTCTAAGGTCTTTAGATTAGGCACTTAGGCTTTTCAGATCTTCCTGGCTTTTGCTCTTTTGATTCAACATAGGACTAAACCTTGACATGTTCTCTGAACATGCCTGGCATGCATTCTCTCCTCCATGAGGTTCTTGCTCAAGCATCATTCCTTAGGCAGTCTGCCTTAGTTTCCCTTATCTTAGAATGGACGACTGTCCTATGGGCCCCTTGCAGCCTGATGTTCCTGCACACTCACACATGATCTTGAAATATATTGTTTACATGTATTATCCTAAATAATAAGCCTCTTGGGGACAAGTATTATTTCTAATTTACTTTTGTATCCTAGTAACTAGCAGAGTGTCTAGCCCAAATTACAGAAGTATGAATAGAATCACTCCATCATTTTTTACAAATAAAGAAACTAAAGTGCAGAGCATAAGTGTGTCTTGCCCAAATCTACATAGCTAGTTGCCAGTGGAATCAAGACTTGAACATCAATCTTTTATACTGAGAGAGCACACACTCAAATGTCAAAAGGAGCTGATTACATAAGGACTAAAGCATATGAATAAAATACAGTTGAAAGTGGGGGTCCTGTCTATCTAGGAGAAGCCACCCATCAGCTCCAGACGACAATGGTCAGGTGGGCATATTGGTTCAGCTCTTCCACATAATCAGGCTCCAAGGAAAAAGTAGAAAATATTATTTGTGTGTGACATCTCACAATATTTTTAATTTTTCCAACTAGCTATAATGAAAACTACTTCATGGTCTAAGCACATTCCCTCTGTGAGCCAGATGAAGCTTCAGCCTGCCAGTTAGTGACCTGTGCTCATTTCTATAGGACTTCCTTGAATATAGTATCATGGGTCAAGGAGCTCAGACCTCTAGAATGAGAGAGAAGTTCCAATTTCCTTTGTGGCTGACTTATTTAAAGCCACTGATACTGGGCTGAACTTAGAGCCTTCAAGGTGAGTGGGACGAACACCCTTGAGATTCACATGAATGCTCTGAAGCTGTGTCAACTCCAAATGACAGTTTTCCTGGTCATTAAAAATGACCAAGAGCGCGAATGATGGTCTGCAAATGGGCTTTGCTGTGGATAAATGCAAATCAATACAAATTACGAAAGGGGCCCTGTGATGGATTGGCTGGCTGTCAAGAAAGATGAAAATGCTGAAGAATTATTGTGTGTGTGTGAAGTGAGGCGTATTTCTCTGAAGGCCTGGCTCTTTGGAAATGGGTTGGAGGGTGATGTCCAGCCTTAGAGGTAGCGATCAGCTCTGCCTTAATGTAGGTACTGAGAGCCAGGCAATGGGAGTTTTGGCCACATTGACTTGAACATTCATTTATTATGATGAAATGAGCTAGTATTGACCTGGAGAACCTAATGTATAGTATCAGCATATTAATAACAGGTTGTTACATGCTATGTCTAAATGCTAGGGTTGAAATGATTGCTGTCCTTTCAAATATCAAGGAAATGGTGTCATTGAGATTTGCAATTATTGCTCCCAGGTTATCATGACTACTTTCAAATTGGAGTTCAGGGAGTAAAGGAGAACAGCATGGAGTCAGCATGGGTTTATATCTTAAGTTCACTCTTATTAGCCTTATATCCTTGAGTATGTTGCTTAAACCATCTTCAGTCTCAAGTTTACAATTTGTAAAATGGGGATATCATTTTCTTCTTAGGTGTGTTGGCAGATGGCATTTGTCAATATACCTTGCACAATGCCTGGTACAAACTGGACGTTGAATGTATGTTCATTTCTCTTCCCCTATCAGTTCCCACAGCACTCTGTCTGAGCCACATTTAGGACTTCGTTGGTTTTCTACCTGAATTTCTCTAGTCACTTCTGTCCATATATTCCTTTGTTAGGCAATGAATTCTCTTACAGCTGAGTTTTAAAAAATGTTTTATCTTTTCATCTTCCACAGGGTCTGCCCATAGTAGGTACCCAATTACTATTTGTGGCATTAATGGATCCACGACTAAAGGCACAAGGGCTGTGGAAGTCTTGGTCAGCATCTTCCCTGCCAGTCATTTGTGCCATGAAGTTGCTCTATTATAGCAGGCCAAATGAATCAGGATAAACAGGTGCATCTGCTGCTCCTGGTGCATGCAAGCTTTCCTAACTCATCACCTGTTCTGAGTGTGGACTAATGGCTACTGAGATGCAAGTAGAAGCTATAATTTCTGTGACTAAGAGTGGAAGATAGAGCATAGGAAGCTTCCTTGAATAAATGACTTCTGAGCTGGGCCATAAAATATCAGGGAGATTTTTCTAGGTAGCAAATAAGAAATGACATTCTAGGCAAAAGAAACAGTCTGTGCAAGGGTAGGAGGTATGAAAATAGAGGGTGTGTAGCTAGAGGAGCAAGGGAACTGGAATTTTTTGAGCACCTACTATATGCCAAGAGCTTTTTATCTGTTACCACATTTTGTTCTCTAACTCATCTTGCTTGGGAGGCATTGTCCTTCCTATTTTAAGGGGAGAAGAAAAAATTGTGCTAAATGTTTAGGAATTTGTTTAGGAATTTGTTGAGATCACATAAGCACAAAAGTGGCTGAGCTGGATTTTGAACCTAGGCCTGTCTTACTACAACCTTTTCCTTCCCATGATATGTGGTGAAGGACAGGAAGCAGAGGGTTAAGGGACTAGAATTAACTGACAATTCCCCAACACACTATTGTCAACTTCAACCCTGAAGATGAGCACAGGTGTCTGCTCCTCTGAAACTGTATTCTTTTCAGTTTTGAGAATTTCCCATTGGTTTGAAAAGTGATCCTCAAATTTTCAGAAAGGAATCAGATCGGGCATGTGAGGAAAGAGATCTATTTTCATACCCAGGGCTTGTTTCATTTTGCAAGTTGTAGCCAAATTGCCTGAACTATTTTCATACTTGGATTTCAGACAACTTGCTGAGATCCATATTATCTGATTCAGGGTGTCTTTGTGCAAAGTCTTTTTATTTTATCAGGTGCATTTCACTCCATCAAAGCCCAGGCTATTTGCCCTGGTGATGCCTTGAAAAATTGGGTTCACAGTTTGAATTGGAGCTGGAGAAAGGCATTTCCACAGGTTGTGTAAGTCCAGGTGCATAAGGGCTCCTGATAGAGCATCTCTGGGGACTGATTTGGGGGCCCATCTTTTATCTGATGTGATGATCTTTTAGATTGCATAGGCCCCCAAGTTCTGATGGCAGACTGAATTGTCACACTATCTTTTTCTTAAGTTAAGTGCACTCCTTGGAGTGACTTTATTAAATTAGATGTAGAGATTTCATTTAATAAGGGCAGGTAAATAAATGGATACTCAGCAAAGCATAAAAAGTCAACAGAACGGCTACCCTTTTCAGGAGAGCAGACTTTAAGGACAGACAAACCGAACTTAGAATCCTTCTTCTCCCCTTTCTACTGTGTGAGAATGGGTGAACATTTCAACCACTATATAGCTTTGTTTCATCAACAAAAATATAGGATTAATAATACCTTCCTATGAGATTTACATATAATAGCATTTGTGAAGCTCTAAGTGCATTTCCTAGTATATACTGCCCCCACACCCCAATCCCTATTTGGGAAAAAAGTTAAGAAGTAATTAAAGTGATATTTTTATATCAAAACAAAAACATGCTTTATGCAGTAGATATCAAAATTTATATGACATTTTAGGATAAATAAAAGAAAAAACACATTTCAAGCTTGCAGCCATTGCCTTGAGCTAATCCTCAAGACCTCTAGAGAGAGATAGTTTTGTCTTTTGAAGGGATTTGGTGGAAGAGTTCAAGCTGTGGTCCAGTCTTCCAACCATTGATGGAAGAGTTTAATTGCTGGCCTCTGATTCTGCTTACATGTTTAGGCATCCTTTTCCTAGATGGAATGTTAAAATTGTCTCTATGAATAGTTATACAACCACTTCATTGAATCATGGGATTACACAGAACTCAAAGGAAGTTTTTATCATGCCAGATGCATTTTACTCTACCTGCCACATGCCATAATGGGCTCAGGTAAGTTCTGGAAATTGGTCTGCTGCTTGGCAAGAGACCCAGAGACAAGCATTTCCACAGGTAACCATAGTTCAGGCACGAGGTGGAACTTGTTTAGGGTCTAATGGCAGGACTAGATACAATGAAATTTGTGACAATCTTGGTGAAAATGTGCTTTCCACAGGATTTAGATGGGCTTTTGAGCCAGTCTCATAGTAATGTTAAGGGGCAGGGGACCCATAGGTGATCTCTTGGTCATATAAATGTTTGATATAATGATTAAATGTGGAGACTCAGGAGTCTATGTTGGAGTTCATGTTTTGGTTCGGAAATACTGGCAAGTTACTTAACCACTCGGAACCTCTGTTTTCTCCTCTGTAAGGCAGGGCTTATATTAGTAGTTACTTCATCAGGCTGTGATGAGGATAAGAGAAGAGAAAAACAGAGCTCTCAGCATGGAGAGTGGTCCATGATAAGTACTCAGCAAATAGTAACATACCTCCCCGCTCAGCCCCCAACTACTAATACTTCAACTAACCATAACAACAACATATGGCTGATTGTATTCCTCCACATCTGCAGCACTCTTTACTTATGCCTCTCTGAAGATTCTTGTTGTATTCTCCTCTGAACTAGCAGTGTCCATGTCCTGTCTTCTCCAAGCCACCTTCAGCACAGTGACCTCAGCCAATTTTTCACTGTGCGCTTCCAGCACTGGGCTCTCCTCTTTGGGGACTCTGGACAAACTCCTTTTGCTACCTGCATCCTCACCCCTAGACAAAAAGCACTTGGCCATGGCGCTTCCTTTCTCTGGTCACCAGTTGCTTCTTAGTTGAACCTACAGACCTAACACTTGATGTTGATGTAACAGATTATATTTCAACCTTTTCAATTTAGGCAAAGTATGTTTTGAAATGTGAGGGAGAAATTGACTTTAGTTGTCTATTTTAATAGGGTTAGTGGTTTATACTTGTATCTGGGCCATTCAGTCCTGACACATAGATACTTTTATTAAGATCAAAGTCACACCGAGATCACTCATGAATTTTTCTTTACAGCCTGAGCCACAAGTCATGCACCAGATCTGAGCTCTGGCAGTGGCATTCAAGATGGGTTTCAGAAATGCCATTTCCTTCCTGTCAAGATGAGACAGGGGCTGGTTTCTTGGGGAACTGCAGGCTGCTGGGACATCTCCATAGCCCCTTTTCTATCATAAGAGTAGGCAGTTTGTGTCATGAGGAGTGAGAAGTGGAACCCTTAGCTCTATGTTCTGGCTCAAGATTCTCCTCTTCTTCTTTTTGGGGCCTGAAGAGGGAAGGAGGCGCCTGTAAAGCTGTGTTCTCTGTACAAAGCCCTTCACTTAGAGGAAAAAGAACCTGCACCTGGGCCTCTTTCCGGAACTCAAAGGTTAATCTCTGATGGACTCACTAGGTCATCTGCAGGAAAGGTCCTGGCATGTGGCAGGCACTCAGAAAATGGCAGCTTTTAATGATCAGTGCTGATTCTCGTTGGTAGTTCAAAGTTGAAATAATATTATAATTCAGTTTTACACATAAGGAAAGGAAAGTGCATTTTAAATGTTAATTATTATAAAAACACTACTACAATGATTACTTTTCAATGTTTGGAAACCAATGAGAATCAGTTTATACACATTTTGTATTCCTTTTCTTCAATAATAGTCACATGGAACTTAATATATTAAGCATAGTTATGAGCAACAGACACTTCATTGCAACCAATGAGAAATCAGCAGAGTTCACCTATACGGGGTGCTGTCAGAATCCACCATGCAGAATCCCTTTCAGGCGTGTGTGCTGCCCTTAGGGACTTCTGGCTCAGTCCTTATCAGTGTGGCTTTTCCAGCTTCCTCCATAAAAAGTAGTAAGTGACAAGCCTGCTGGGGCAGGAAATAGTTTTGTGCTAATGAGTTTGTGCTTCACTGACGTTTTCCCATTAAAATCATGTTAACTGTGCCCCCCCGTTAATCATCCCAAAATCAGTTTATTAATTAACTCATTTTGGGAAATCGCAATTTAGTCAGAGCTCTCCAGCTCATTAGCATGTTACCAGGACAGAGAAAATAGATGTCATTGAAATTCCTCCTTGCATGTTTAGCTCACTGGGGCACTGAGTCTTCTTCAGTCTTGTTGGTTTGTTCTTCCATTAATTCATTTGACAAAGAATTACTGGATATGTCCTAGGTGCCTGACTCTGCACTTGGTTTGGGGATAAGCGATAGCAGGCCTAGCCTCTGCCTCAAGAATATCAGACACTTGGGGAAGCAAGATTTGTGAACTGTAAACAAGTGATAGGAAAGAAGAACATGGGCTGGTTGTGGTTCTAGCACTTTTTAGACCCTTTATCTTTATACCAGGTGTTGTCTCAGAAGCTGGAATTGTCTTATAAAGTCACGTCTGAGTCAATGAAAACTGGCTAAATGCATTTGTCTAAGGAACTCTGAGGTTTTCCAGCCCAATCTCCAGTTGTATAATAATATTATGAACAATAAAAACTAATATTAATAGAATAATTACTGTGTTACAGGCACTGTCCTAACTACTTTACATATAATAACTTATTTAATTAATAACAGTACTCTAATAACTTATTTAAACAATAATAATGTTAGTGAGTTAGTAACTCATTTTGTCTTCATGATAGCCCTATAAGGTAGGCACTATTAGTATCCCCATTTACAGATGAAGAAACTGAGGCATCTTGTATAGATCTGAATACAGGCAGTTTGACTCCAGAATCAGTTAAGAGAATGAGACACAAGAAAGGAAATGGCTTGTCCCAAGTCACATAGAGAGCAGTGAGAACAGAACTCAGCCCTCCCCAATGGCCAAATCAGCACTCTTTCTACCATTCCCTCCTATCTGTTTATAGAAATTCCCACCTTTGGATCAGAGCACCATCTCCCGAAGGTTTATCATAAAATGTAATACAAAGCCTGTGCTCTTTAGGGGTGGGGTCCAGAAATAAAGGTTTGTGGTAGATTTTTTTCTGGGCTCTCTATTCTGTCTCGATGATCTATGTGTCTGTTTTCATGCCAGTACCATACTGATTAGATTACTATATCTTTGTAGTACATTTTGAAGCCAGGTGGTGAGATGCTTGAAGCTATTTTTTCCCTTTGGATATTTGGGGTCCTTTGTGGTTCCATACAAATTTTAGAATTGTTGTTTCTATTTTTGTGAAGAAAGTCACTGGTATTTTGATGGAGACTGCATTGAATCTGCAGATTGTTTTGGGTAATATGAACATTTTAACAATATTAATTCTTCCAATCCATGAACATAGGATATCTTTTTATTTATTTGTGTCCTTTTCAATTTCTTTAATTAATGTTTTATAGTTTTCATTGTAGAGGAAGACTACCTTACCTACATCAGATAGCATAAAAAAAGTATGTGTAATGAGCCACTGAGCTTTGGGGGATATTTGTTATTGCAATAAAACTTGACCTATTTTAATTAATGCAGATAAGTTCTATCATAATCACATTTTACAGATTATAAAATCAAGGCCTACTGAGGTGAAAAAGCTAGTAAAGGGGCAGAATCAGGATCCAAATCAAGGATGGCATGATGTCATGGCTTGTGGTTTTTATATCATATCACAATTATGAGACAAAGGCAGAGAGGTAAGACAGAGAAATAGCAAAGAACTACAAGATATGGATTACACTGTGTAACTTTGGGTAGGGTTCTTTAGCTCTCTGAGTTCTGTGTGCTGGCCTATGAAAGGGAAAGCTAAACATTTCTCACCCCCTCTTCCCATCATCTTTGGATGTTGGCCAAGAAGTTGAGTGGTGGTGAGGAAAACAGCAGTGGACTAGGGGTCCTGAGGTACCAAACAAGGCACCATGATATCCATCAGGCCTTTGAGGGCTGATGGAATGAGGGCCTTCTGTTAGGCTCCCACCTTAACATTTTCTTAAGAAACCTGTGATTCAGTAGTATCTCCTCCTTCCTTAGATATAAGTCACATGTGGGATCTCGACCCCATCCTCCAGCTGCAATTATGAAAACCCACTTGAGTGGCAAATTAATATGCAATTATGATTTTGGCAAGCATTCCAAGGAAAACCAAAAGGGCTTAATTGACTGGCACTTTCACATGTGCCCATCCCCAAACAAATGGGACAAAACATTTTCAGATGTGCTCTGGCCCCTGAAAGCATAGGGGAGGCTTTTGTGATCTCAGGAGGAGAAGACATCTTAAACGTGGTGATGGGAATTCAACCCAACAAGTATTTGCGATGTGGGTTTGCTATGCTTCAGTGGGAAATCACACCATTAAGAAACTTACAATGTAGAGGAGAGAATAGAAAAAAAATCCCACCACAATTAAAATAAAATGTCATAAGTCTTCCCCAATGGGATTCTTTTGGATTCAGTCAAAGGCTAGGAATTCAACCTATGTGGGGGAAGGTTGAGAAATTTGGGTCCAGCTCGGGGTTTTGAACTTGAACTGGGCAGCATGGAAGGCAGAGGCAAGACTCAGAGATGAGATTGTAGGAAGGCAGTTTGGGGCTCAACCCCAGCAAGCAATATGATTGTGAAATCTCCTACTTCATACCATGTATGGTGCATTACAAATGCATTAAAGATTTAAACAGGGCAGGGCGCAGTGGCTCACTCCTGTAATCCCAGCACTTTGGGAGGCCGAGGCTGGTGGATTGCGAGGTCAGGAGATCAAGACCATTCTGGCTAACACGGTGAAACCCCGTCTCTACTAAAAATACAAAAAATTAGCTGGGTGTGGTGATGGGCACCTGTAGTCCCAGCTACTTGGGAGGCTGAGGCAAGAGAATGGCAAGAACACGGGAGGCGGAGCTTGCTGTGAGCCGAGATCGCGCCACTGCACTCCAGCCTGGGAGACAGACTCCATTTCAAAAAAAAAAAGATTAAAAGGAAAGAAAATTAGTAGAATATTTGTACAACTTTGGGAGTTATGGGAACCTTCCTAAGCATTACAAGAAATTCAGAAGCTTAAAGGAAATTATAAATATATTTAAATGCATAAACATTTAAAATTTATAATGTGACCATACTATGAACAAAGGGCAAAAACTCAAAACAAAACAAATGATAGTCTGGAAAAATATTTGTAACACCTATGAAATAAGGTAATAGGGATCTAAGTTAATGTACTTGTGTACAAAATGATCTCATGAATTGACAGGAGAAAATCAAATTAATTTTTAAAAATAGGCAAAAGTTATGCACAAGCAATTCATGGAAGAGAACATCTAAATGGCCAATAAGCATGTGAAGGATCATTTTGACTTGCCAGAAAAATAAAACTTAAAGCAATAATATATACCACTTTTCAGTATCTAGATTGGCAAACATTGTACACAGCAAAATTATCTACTTATAGGGAGAATAGAGAGCAACATGTAGTCTCATACACTGCAGGTGGGAGGAGTAATTAGTAACAGTTTTGTAAAGTTACCTAACAATATCTTTTAAAATTAATATTACACATATCATTTGACCCCAGATGTGGGTCCATCCTACATTAAAAAATAGCAGTATGCAAAGATTTATGTAAAATAAAATTTATTGCAGCAAACAGCACAAAATATCAACAAAAGAAACTTGAAAATGATTTGACAATCATTACTCTGGGAATCATGAGTAAACAGTAGTATATTTATATGTATTATGGAATAATATGTAGCTATTATATCAGTTAGTTTTATATCTTCTTATAAATTTTGACCTGGAGCATTCTTGCAAGATACTGCTAAATGAGAAAAGCAAAAGTAATGCATACATTGGAATTTTGAAGGTAAAAACAAATAATAGCAACAACACTATTTGTACACATATGTATATTTTTATGGGCATGATGTAAGGTGCTGACACAGGAGTGAGATGAAGTGTAAATATTAGATTTTACTTATTCATTTTAATTAGAATGCATATAAATTGCTTTTGTAATTAAAAACTTAAATAATGGGAATACAAAAAGAGAACCCCTGAGAATGAATAAATTATAATAGTTATTAAACAGACAAAGATAATGAACTCACCATCACAGGGAGAATTCTGGAAGAGGCTAGTGGACTATACGTGGGGATGATGTGAAGGGGATTCCTGCTCTGGGCGGGAGTTTCATTTCAAGACATTTAAATTCCCCTCTAGTTCTAAGAATCTTCATTCTTAGAATGAAGGGTCACAGCAAATCAATGAAGGGGTGACGTTCGACGGGGTGGAGTGACTCAGGTAGAGGCGATTCCCCAGTTAAGTCAGTGAGGGTGAGGCTACACACTCTCATATTTCATGAGCAGTAAGTTGCTGGTGGCCTTTAAAGGAGCAGCCTCAGCAGGTCTGTAGCAGCAGAAACAGGGAATGTAGGAATGAGGAGGGCGAAAGGGAAAGAGTAAGTTAAGGTCACCATGCTTTGGAGTAGAAGGAAGGAAGGTGAGAGAAGGCTGGTAACTGGAGAGGGGGCAAGAGAGAGGGAAGGTTACGCTTGGCTAGACCTGAGTGTGTTTGTGGAATGGGCACCCATGTGAGCAGATAATCTATTAAATGAGGTCTATGAGGGCCTGGGTTGGGTTACAGTGCAGGGGAGGAGAGCTTGGGTCTGCCTTGTGGGGAGAACCCTTGCTCCCTAAAACAGGAGGGTGGGAAAATGTTAAGATCAAGGACTGTACTTCAGATGGTTTAGTCTTTGGAGATAAGCAGATCTTTGATTTGGAACTCAAGTTACTAGCTCCGTGATTTTACCTGTCCAAGCCTTAGTTGTACTCTTATTAAGTGAAAATACTTAATTTTTCAGGCTTGTTGTATTAGAGAAAAAATGCTTAATTTCTCAGGCTTTGTGTATTACGGAAAAAAACACACACATTGTGTCTGGCCCATAGTTGTCACTGATTAAATGACAACCACCGTGGCTATTGCTTAAGAGGCAGCAAAGCATAGAGGAGAGGAGGTATGCTTTGGAGTTAGACAGATGGGTTGATTGGAATCCAGGTCTGGACATTTAATAGCTGGTGACCATAGAGATCCTAAGGAATCTCTATGGGCTATATTCTTCATCTATCATTTGGAGCTATGGACATTAGGCTGTTGGGAGGTTCAGAGATAATGTTTGGCAAGTACCATGTCTGGAACAAAGAAACTGCTTAATACAAAGAAGCTGTTATTATTTTTCTCATTGTCCTTTTCATAGGTGAGGTCATGGGATGACAGTCTTAGCAACACATTAGGAACAGTCTGAGAGGTAAATAAACAGTTTTCCAAGTAGCAGAGAGGCCCTGCTCAATTAATATGGTGTTCTCTGTCCGTTCCTGGCTTCTTGGAATTGGGATTAGAGAAGGGCGATAGAAGGTGGCAGTCAGAGTAAAGGAATAGGTACCCCTGACTCAAACACCTAACTAAGCCTCTATTTGAGCATTTCTGTTTTGTAATGATTTCTTTGCATATCTGTGATATTTCATGGGAAGAAGCAGGAAACAAATCCAGGTGGACCTACAGTTTGATCACTTGCTTGTTGGGTGATACTGGGCAAGGTGTTTTATGAGCTTCAGATTCCTATTTGTAAGACAGTAATAACTCCCACATCAGGATTCCATAAGCATTCATTGATACAGAGCTGAGCGTAGGGTGGATACTTAGTACATATGAAGTTTGTTTCCCTTGGATGCTAATGAGGGCCCTTGTCTCATTCATTTCCCATTTTTCACAACCTACCACGAGGCCTGACTCTAACAAAGTACATTTCATAAATAAATAGATAAATGAATGAACGAATGAACTAATGAACACTAGTGAGGACAATGTCAAAATGGATGATCCTGCAAATATGGGTCCACTGCATGTAACAGAGCCATGTGGTTCTAGCCTCAGGAAGTAAAGGACCTAAGAGACCTTTCTTCCTGCCGTCAGAGATAGTGATAAAACAATAAATTATTTTACAGCCGGCAGTAATTAGACAAGAGGGTCGTTGCAGTCTCTCTTTCAGCTCTCCAGTAACATTTATGGGGCTCCAAGGGCAGCCATTTCCTACTGCCCCTGCATCTGTGTTAGTTCCTGCATTCATGGGCCTAATGGATCCAGAGCTGGGGGAGACGGTACATGCGGGGCTGGTGCAGGGTTGACTGTCACTGCCTACTCAGGAGATTTCTGGCTGACTGGAGGATGTGGGCAGGGTTCTGATGCCGCTTTGCAACAAGTCTCATTCTTTCTCTTTTTTTGTTTTGAGACAGAGTCTCACTCTGTTGCCCAGGCTGGAGTGCAGTGGCGCAATCTTGGCTCACTGCAAGCTCTGCCTCCTGGGTTCACACCATTCTCCTGCCTCAGCCACCCGAGTAGCTGGGACTACGGGCGCCTGCCACCACAACCAGCTAATTTTTTGTATTCTTAGTAAAGACGGGGCTTCACTGTGTTAGCCAGGGTGGTCTCGAACTCCTGACCTCGTGCTCCACCTGGCTCGACCTCCCAAAGTGCTGGGATTACAGGCGTGAGCCACCACACCCGGACTTTTTTTTTTTTTGAGACAGAGTCTCACTCTGCCACCCAGGCTGGGATGCAGTGGCACAATCTCAGCTCACTGCAACCTCCTTCTCCCAGGTTCAAGCTATTCTTATACCTCTGCCCCCTGGGTAGCTGGGATTACAGGCACATGCCACTACGCTCAGCTAATCTTTGTATTTTTAGTAGATACCTGGTTTCACTATGTTGGGCAGGCTGGTCTTGAGCTCCTGACCTCGAGTGATTTGCTCACCTTGGCCTCCCAAAATGCTGGGATTACAGGATTGAGCCACTGCACCCAGCCCTCATTCTCTTTCTTGTTCTCGGGTCTCTCTTCTATAAAATGGGAAGTTTACGTTAGATGACTGTCAATGCTCTTTCCAATTTTGAAATCTTACGCCTACATTGATTGTTTTGAATCAGGTATTTAGCTTGACTTCAGGTTCAGGGATATCCACAAGAGTGAGCGCCTGTGCAGGGTTTCTGAAGGTCCATTCTGCAGTCCCCACATGATTACAGACGCTGCACTAACTTTAAGACGCTCATTTGATGATTAAGATTGCTCATGTGAGAGCTAATTCTAAAAGGATCCTTCTAGTGTAGAGCTTACACTGGCTTTATTTGTTATCATTCCTAAATACTTTAAAGTCCCCTATTATCTTAACATACATTCTGATTTACTGATTCTCATTGCTGATCTCTTCCTCAAGGCATTTGAGTTTGTGACTCTTGAAAAGCCTTTTCATTTTATATACAAGTCATTGGCTCAGAAGGAGGGGATATGACTTGTCCAAAGCCCCTCAGCTGAGGGTCCAACAATAACTTCTGACTCAACCCTGAGCTGCTTTTTCCACAGCAATCTAGAGACAGGTTCAAGTTCAAGGCCACAGGGAGGGGCAGTCCTTCGACATAAGCGACCTTAAGGGTGTCTGATAGTGGAGACTTCCCTGAAGCAGATTTTAAAGAGAAGAACAGAAAATGAGAACAAAAGACATTTTTCAGATGATATTGGCCACAGTTTTCTCATTTATAAGAAGTACGGTGATCCTACTGTGCTCCCTACCTTGAAGAGTTTTCAGGGTTTTAAGTGAAATAGTGCCTGAGAAGGAGACTATAGGTGTCAGGATATTATACAGCTGCCTTTTCTCTGAGAATTTCCTGAATGTGGGTGAGGGATTGACTGGGTCTTATTCTCCTGAGCTCCCAAATTGTAATAATCACATGCATTTGTGCTTTTTGTTCCACAAAAGTGAAGATTTGCATAAAAATGCTTAAGAGTGCCTTGAGAGAGTTGGGAGTGCCAAGGCCCAAGCCCTGAGGGCAACCTCAACACCTACCTTCCCTCCTGTGGTGCAAGTGTCTGAGACAGACTCCTGCTAGGATGGACCATGGATCTGACCCAATTTCCCTAAGTTTGCATAATGCAAAAAAGCATTTACTTTAATAGTCCCACCCTCTCTAGGCTGAGATGTGTTTTCATTTCCTGAAAATATCCCAGTGCAGATACCTCACATTTCTGACAACATATTCTCTCACCCAACGGATCAGAATGATCATTTAAAAGCTCTGAGTAAAAGCTTCGGCTTCTGATTGATCAGATAATATTGTCTCATTCCCATTTTAAGCTACCTGTTCTTTAAATTGCATATAAAAATACAGTCCATGCAATATTAATACACTAATGAATAATACACTAACAATTTGAAGCATGCCAACCCACCCAAGGATTTTTCGTCTCCTGCATGTTTCATCAGAGACACTTGGTATATACTGAATAATCGTTAGGATGATGAAAATGATAATAACAATGAAATAAATATGGAGCAGTTTTACTGCGGTGGGGAAAACATGAAGGTAATTTTCAATTATAAGTGAGAAATGGACACCTGTGATCCAGGGATGGGTCTCTGCTTTTGATGTATCACAGGTAAGGGCAGCTTCAGCTGTGTATGTGTATGTATAACACAGTCTCATCTGTCTAGTGCTGTCAGAGAAGGTGTGATTGTACAAAAGTGGGATTTCTAGATATCAGAAGTAAAGTGGTTTGAGGGAAAAGGCATGGGCTTTGGAGATAGCTAGCTCTGGATTCAAATGCTGGTTTCCCCACTTCCCTGCCCTGTGAATTCTTTCTGCTTTGTATTTTCTATCTGGAAAACAGGATAATAATTGCCCCACAGGATTATAGTGAAGATTAAATCAGATCATGTATATGAGAATGCCTGGGCCAGGGCCTGAAACCTGAGGGGTATCCACCAAATGATTTCCTTTCCCAAAGCACAGTGGACACTACCTGTAGTGGGTTTGTAAATGTTAGTCCCTTCCACCTACACCTTAAGGCTTAAACTTTGAGGCAGCTCGCTCAAAAATTCAGAGGCTTTTTTTTTCTTATCTGTGGATTGAAGAGTTTTGGCTATTGGAGTTTTGGGATCCCAGGTCTGCAAATTAGAAAGGTGTTATGGCACATCTACATCCAATTATGGAGGTGTAAGCATGGATGGTGTGCCACATGCTCATCAGGAAGAAACAGTCTATAGGTGTATATAAGCTTTCTTTTAAACATGAAGGTTTGTGGTGGAAAGAATATCTATTATTTTTGGAAAAGCATTTTATGCATGTATTTTTTTTTTTTTTTTTTTTTTTTTAGAGACAGGGTCTTACCCTGTCACCCAGGCTGGAGTACAGTGGTACAATCATAGCTCTCTGTAGCCTCAAGCTCCTGGGCTCAAGTGATTCTCCCACCTCAGCCTCCCTAGTATCTGGGACTACAGGCATGAGTCACTGTGCCTAGCTAGCTTTTGCATTTTTTTCTTTTTTTTTTTCTTTTTTTTTTTAGAGATGGGGTCTCACTATGTTGCCTAGGCTGGTCTCAAACTCCTGGGCTCAAGTAAGCCTCCTGCTTTGGCCTTCCAAAGTGCTGGGATTACAGGGGTGAGCCACTGCACCCATGGGGAAAAGCATTTTAAATAGGATTTTGTAAAGTTTTGTGAGTTTTTTCTTAAAATTGAAAATAGGTGCTTTGATTCATTCATTCATTCATTCACTCATCAGTCCTTTATTGAGTGTTGATAGCGAGTTAGTCACTATGCTATAAACACTGAAGATGTAAAGACATGATCCAAGGGGATGACAGGCCCATGAATTGTGACTGGTTAAGTGGTGTGAAAAATGCTAAAATAGGACACAAAACACTATGGACATAGCATAGAGCCAGAACAAAGAAAAGTGGTGTTGCAGGGTAGTGGCTATACAGGTTGACTATCCCCTATCCCAAATGCTTAGGACCAAAAGTGTTTTGGATTTTGGATTTTCCTGGATTTGGAATATTTATATATACATAATTAGATATCTTGGGGATGGGACTCAAATCTAAACATGAAATTCATTTATGTTTCATATATACCTTAAATACATAACCTGAAGATAATTGTATATAGTATTTTTAATAATTTTGTGCAGGAAACAATGTTTTGACTGCATGTTGACTGCTGCTGTCACATGAGGTCAGGTGTGGAATTTTCCATTTGTGGTGTTGTGTCAGCACTCAAAACGTCTTAGATTTTGGAGCATTTTGGATTTCAGATTTCAAATTTAAAGATGCTCAACCTGTATAGAATATGTGATGTGTTATGTGCTATATGTGTACCAGGGTGCTCGAGGGGTATGATGCTACCCCTCGAGCTATTAGTCATTGATTGCTGACTGTGTTCTAACCCACTTTGCAAAGCACTTACTCATGTTTTCTCATTTGGTCTTAACAACTCTGCAGGCTATGCATGGTTGTCCCCATTTCACCCCTGAAGAAACTGAAATTCAGAGAAGAATAACCAGACAGTACATACTCTGAGTTTTATTTTGTCTTTCTAGCTCAGAGCCTGTGTTTGAGCTCTACTAAACTCCAAGCCTTTGCCTTAAAGGAGATGCAGAAGAGAGTAAGAAAAGACCTTGTTCCTAAAAAACTAGTTGTGAGGCTAAGACTTAAATGGGAACTAAAGTTTTAAGATTTCAGGCAAAATATGATCAGTCCCAACCTGGGGGGAAGTGAGCTGCCAAGTTCATGGCTGGGGTGAAGTTTAATAGAGAAGGAGCTTTTTGAGTTAAGTCTTGAAGTAGGAATAGGACTTTGAGAAGCTGAGAAGAGGAAAGGGCACCGCCGTCAAGGGGAACTAGAGAGTCTGGAAAGCATACACCTAATGCTGGGGTTAGAACAAAATAAAGAGAGGGAGGATGTGAGGGGTAGAAGAAGTTAAAAAGGAGTTTTAAACTTGTCTTCAGGATACCAAGATTTTTGTGCCATTTCCTTTTCTGACTAAATGTGACAACTTAGGCAAGGCTTTTAACTTTTTAAATTTTAATATTTTTCCCCCATATGTCAAGTCATCCAAGGAACTATCATAAAGAAAAAATGTAATACTATGAAAAAAAAAGCCATCAGAAGTCCTTGATGGAAAAGTGCTCTGTAAATACAGGAAATGAGACTGTAATGGACAATGACCTGGCCCAGAACAGTAGACTGCCATGGTAGGAGGAGAGGAGCTGACTCTCACCTACCTATCAGAGTCACTTCCTCCTCAGGCAGATGATGTCTTCTGCTCCACCCTAAAAGGCAGCTCAAACTCCTTAAGCTGCCACTGTTTAAGCCTTTAGCTGTCTGGGGAGAATTGTAGACATATGGTAACAGACCACTTTTTTTTTTTTTTTGAGACGGAATCTCGCTCTGTTGCCCAGGCTGTAGTGCAGTGGTGCGATCTCGGCTCACTGTACACTCTGCCTCCCAGATTCACGCCATCTTCCTGCCTCAGCCTTGTGAGTAGCTGGGACTACAGGCGCCTGTCACCATGCCTGGCTAATTTTGTATTTTTTTGTAGTAGAGATGGTATTTCACTGCATTAACCAGGATGGTTTCTATCTCCTGACCTCGATCCGCCCACCTTGGCCTCCCAAAGCAACCAGAGAATATGCCACTACTTGTGCTATACAACACAGGCAATATCATTTCACCACCCTGGACCTCAGTTCCCCATCAGTAAAATGAGGAAGTAGGAGTAGATGTTCCCCAAGGTTGTCTCCAGATGTAATGTTCCACAGCAATGAAAAATGACAATTCATCCAGAGTACCTGGGATGCTGTTATGTATCGACTAAAAGTCAAAATAAAACAAAAACCAACCAACGAAAGCAGACAAGAAAAACAATAAGGAGGGAGGGAATCTATGGTCAAATTGGGTTCAAAAAAATTAAACAGGGCTCATTACTGAAAGCTTTCAGTGAGTTGAAATGCATTGATCATCTAAAGGAGGATGAGATATAGAACTCTTCCAAAATTTACTTGTCCACATAGTTGTTTTTTCCCAGATATACTGTCCAGTAGATTATACTTAAAAAAAAAATTACACTAGGTTTGGCCTAATGAGTTCAAACCCAAGGCAGTTCTTTCCTAGGCTCAGGAGAGAAGGTTAGTACAGTAGAGAAAGCCCAGGATTAGGGCTGTCCTGACCAGCAATACTCATGTTTTAAGGCCACTTCTGTCCTCTTTCTTACAGTGTGACCCTGCACAAGTCATTGCTTTTCTTTTACCTCATAATTAAAACAGTTTGGATAAAGTGATCTTCAAAGTATCTTCTGGTTCTAATAATATTTTATGAATACACAATTTTCTGTAGCTTGTTCATTCATTCAGCAAATACGCACAGAGCAGAAGTTGTGTGCCAGCAACTATAAGGAGACTGAAAAAAAAATTCGAATACGTGCCATGTAGGAAGTCTCTGGCCAGTGAGAAAGATAGACACATGCACAGTGACAATCCAGTGTGATCAGTGCTTGTGTCCAAGCGTGGCTCAAAGAGGGCATCTCATCAGTCTGGGGAAGGGGATGGTTAGGAAAGGCCTGTTGGAGGCAATACTGGTGGAAGGATGAATAGGAATTAACATGGTGGTAAAAAGAGCTCTGGGTGAAGAAATGTCATGGATAGAGAGAACACTGAATGCAATATATCTGGGAACCATAACAACATCAACAACAAAAACAACAGTAATAATGGCATCAGCGGCTATGATAGCTCGAGCAAATATTAGGTGTTAGATCAGAGCTAAGGGCTTTACATTCATTACTCTCTAATTTCTACAACCCTGTAAAGTAGTTATTATCCTGATTTTATTGTTGAGGCAGTAACAGTCAATTCATTATGTTTTTTGGGGGATTTTTTCCTTGAATACAATTAACTTTCAACTAACTCTAAATAATCTATCTACTTAATCTATTACTCATATTATTTTCAGTCTGAGATTGTTTTTTCCCTTTTAATTCAAGTTCCTTCTGGGTGCTTCTGATGAACTCAACTGAGGGCATGAAATGGAAACTCCTTTCAATATTGACTTAGGTAAAATATTAGGATGCGCAAAGATCATGATGCATTTTAAACAAAAAATGAGTGATTTGTAGATTTTTTCATGAACATTTCTCCCCTCCATTGGGGTGAATTATTGTGATTAGGACTTAATTAATTCAGTTGTCCTTCCTGACTTTGGAAAGGCTCGAATTTTTTTTTATATTAATGCATTCATTCATCAATCATTTATTGAAAACCAATCCCATGCCAGACACTGAATAAAACACTTTGGGGATTACCTTGAATACTGCATGATTCAGTGGAGGTGGTTCCTCTTCCAGGAAGTCTTTCTGGCTTTACCCCCTCACCTCTGCAACAAGCTGGGTCAAATGACTTTGTCTGCTCCCAAACTGCTCTGCATCTTGCTTAATCATAATACATTGTTCATTGTAGCACAATTGTCTATTTGCTTATTTGTAATTGTTGATTTGGTATCTTGATTATGTCTATGAGGACAGAGATGGTATGTTCTGTTAACTGCTATATTTCCAAAGCCTGATATACCACCTGGCTGCATAATAGGTCCAGCACATGGTTGTTTATTGAATGGATGGACTTTCAGTTTTTTTAATACAGAGACATATCTAACATTATAAAAATCCAAAGTGCTTATCAAAATGCCTCAACATAGTAGGGGTGCCTTAGAAATTTGTTCAATGAAATGAATAAATAAAAAATGACAGGCATACTCTATATTTCAAGAAGCCTACAATCTAGCAAGGGAGATAGGTTACTTGTGGACCAGCATCTATCCTTTCTACTGAGCAGGAGAACTCCATCTTTCTGTATTCATGGGCTTTGCGGCTTGCCTGGGGCTCTACCCGCAGTTAGAAAGACAGAGAAGATTGCTCCAGAAATTGATTCAGAGGTGGCCACCTGATCCAACCAATTCTTGCCAGAGAGAAAATATGAATCCCAGGTCTTGGGATTGAAGAGATCTTGGCTTCCACTGGTGTTGGAAGTAAGGATATAAAGCTTGGAGCTTTTGCAAACAACTGGCTACTATGAGGGAAGCAATCTGAGAGTGGAGTCAGCCCAGTGGAAGGCAATCTGAGAGACTGCCTATTGGTCAATATATTTCCTTTTATCACTGTATGAGTTGGAGTTATCAGATATTTGTAATAGAGAGTTTTAACTGATATCGGCATGGGCCCATACCATTGTAAAGGAAGAGAGTTCCCATAGAGAATTCAAAAGAGAGGCTTGTCATTTCAATAAAGAACTCAGGAGAGAGGTGGAAATGTTTAAACCCAGCCATTAATGCAGGTGATTACTTGAATTATTAGGTAACATTTAAGTGGAAGTTCTTGAATTAGACCCTGAGAGATGAAAAGGATCTACCCATTAATGTAGGTGAAGCACTTCCAAAAGAGGAAGCAAACAGGAGCAATGTGATGAGGCCCAAACATAGGGAACACTTAGGAATAAATGTCTGGCTGGAGCCTGAGGTCCATCTTAGGCAATGACAGGAGAGAAGCAAGGATAGGTGGGTAGGATGGAAGGCCTTGAACACCAGGCACTGCAGTAGGGGATCTGTAGCAAATGTGCATCTCTCTTCCTGGGAGGTATGGCATGGAGTGGTACTGTCCATCGAATGCCCACCAGATGGCATCCCCCGGGTCTACTGTAGCCCACCTGTCTGCTTTATGAAAGATGCCTTAGGCTGTCCCCTCATTCCTGTTTCTTTCCTGACACCATCTGCAGATTTCTAATTGCCTATTTGTAGGGAAAGGAAGAGAAGAAGAGAATAGAGAGGCACCAGCGATAGGCCCTTTGGAAGCCTCAGGTCTCAATATGAAAACTGCATCCCAAAGGCACATCTCCTCACAATGGGAGTGAAAGGAGAGGTGGAGGAAAGAACCAGAAAAATAGTAATGTGAAGTTCCTCTTCATTTGCCAGGGCCATAGCAAGAAAGAATGGGGCCTTGGTAAGAGACATTTCGAAACTGACAATGAGGGTTGTATATGGCATTTTACACTCCTCTAAGGCAGAGGGCAAGTGTTCACCTTCATACTCTCTGCTGCCAAGACCAAAGTGCGTGTTTCAGGCTAATTCTGCTCTGCTCAAATTGGCTGAAAACTTAGGCAAAATAAGCTTTCTATGTAGGCCTGGCTTTATGGGCATGCGATCTATTTAGCTGCATGAAGCGTCCATGCTTAGAAGGGCCCAAAGCTAGATTTAATGCTCTTCTGTCATCATTAAAATTTTTAATATTTTTTGAACGAAAGTCTCCATACTTTCATTTTGCACTGGAACTTGCAAATTATGTAGCTGCTCCTGCTTCTATGCCTCAGGGAGTGGAGGGAAAAAGTCAAAGGTCACTTAAATTACTAAGATTTGGCTGCTTTCCTTTGGCCATCTCGTGGTGGGAACTTGCCTTACGTGGTAGGTTGTTGCACATGTCCCCCACCTTCTGAGCCTCTCTCCCCTGTCTCCTACTTTACCACTTTAGAAAGGGCAGCCTCTACCTACATCAGTGAGTCCCATCTGCCTCTCAGGAGCGGGCAGAAATGATTCCCCTCCCTTCATTATATTTTCCCTGATTCTTCCTCTTGAAGGTATTTCCTCTTTTTCTGTCATCTTACATTGAACTTTTGTCACTTTTGTATTGTATTATGGTTACTTTTGCCATGTAAGATGGAGCCAGCATAAGCTTTTAGAGAGAACAACCTAGATTGAATGTACAGCTTTAGAAATACAAACTCTCTGAACCTCAAGGTCATTATTGGTTAAAATGGGAGGAAAAACTACTTATCATCTAGGGTAAATGAGAACATTAATTGAGATACAACTAGTGAGTCAAATATTTTGGTTTGCCCAGGACAATCCTGGCCTATGCCTATTAGCCAAATATTATTATTAATATTGTCCCCTTTTAACTTCAAAGTGTCCTGGTTTGAACAAAAAGTTATATGGTTCTCAAGTTTCATATTTTAAAATGCCCAAGAAGGCATCTGACACACAGTAGGTGCTTGAGACATGTTTGTTGAATCAGAAGCTCTTTTTTTTTTTCTTACAAGAAATTTTCTTAGCTGGGCATGTGTGTTGCACCTATAGTTCTAGCTATTCAGGAAGCTGAGGATGGGGAATCGCTTGAGTCCAGGAGGTCAAGGATGCAGTGAGCTGTAATCGCACCACTGCACTCCAGACTGGGTGATAGAGGGAGAAAGGGAAGGAGGGAAGGAGGGAGGGAGGGAGGGAAGAAAGGAAGGAAGGAAGGAAGGAAGGGCAGGAGGGATGGAGGGAGGGAAGAAAGGAAGAAAGGGAGGGAAGAGGGAGGGAGGAAAGAAGGGAGGGAGGAAGGGAGAAAGAGAGGAAAGAAAGAAAGGAAGGGAGGGAAGAAAGGAAGAAAGGAAGGAAGGAAGGAAGGAAGGAAGGAAGGAAGGAAGGAAGGAAGGAAACAAAGAAGGAAGGAAGAAAGAGAAAGGAATTTTCCTTCCCTTTTGAGGGGCATGTGCATACATTTTATATCTCTACCAAACTTTGCAGATTTATAATTAATGACAAAGTGTGCAGAAGTTAAAAAAAAAATCACTGTGTGATGGAAAAAAATGACAAAACCACCACTTTCATCATGCCTCTGATTCTTCAAGGGCTGCAATGATGGCTCTTTTGCCCTTTCTGTGACTTCATGGGAGAGAACAGGACATGTTGCTCTTTTGTTTTATCGCTATTCCAGTGGCGTGCAGGTACGCAGAGGTGCAGGGACAGTGGAATGCTTTTAGTTTTACATTTACACTGAATAAAGCACATTCATGGCATCCCCATCTCCTTTGAGGAGGAGCTTGAGTCTGGAGAGCGGGGAGCTCTGACCTATTAGTATTGAGGTAGTATCTACTATGTGATGAGTGCCAAGGCCAACCCTTTATATCAACTGCAGTGGGGTCGGTTTCTCTTCATGAGCATCCCTGGAGTAATTGGCTTCATGGAATCTTGCTTTGGCTGGCACAGTTTCCTCTCGCAGTCTGGGGAACCTCTGGACTGTGGAGCTGATTGTCATGACTTGCCCAGCTCCCTGGCCAGACACCTCACACGATATTGCAATAGCACAAATGCATTGGAAAACACGGCATCTTGATCTTGTTTGGGCCAGAACACTTTGCCCTCACTGTTTTGATTACACTTGGATCTTTGCTTCATCAGCAGTGGGGGCAATTAATCTGTGGTATGCAGAGGGATTGGAATTATGGATTAGAAATACAATGTGGCCAACCTGGACATAAGTATGATCCTGAAATGTCTGCCAGGTAGACAGTGATGAGTAATATTATTAATTCATTAGTTATGAATTAACAACAAAATAGCTTAGTTTTGTTATCCAGTTCATAATGAATATCACTGGTAAAAAGACAAACTTGAAATAAAACTGATGGCCATCAAAACTGATTTCCCCACAGACTAGGTGCTCCTTCTTTGCACTCCCTTAAAACTTGGTGCTTGTCTCTACCTCACCAGCGGTCACACTTTTCTCTAATGTGTAGGTGTATTAGTCCATTCTCACACTGCTATAAAGAACTATCTGAGGCTAGGTAATTTATGAAGAAAATAGGTTTAATGAACTCACAGTTCCACGGGCTTAACAGGAAGCATGATTGGGAGGCCTCAGGAAACTTACAATCATGGCGGAAGGCGAATGGGAAGCAAGCATGTCTTATCGTGGGGAAGCAGGAGAGAGAGAGCAAAGAAAGCCACACGCTTTTAAATCATCAGATCTTGTGAGAACTCACCCACTATCACAGGAACAGCAAGGAGGAAATCTGCCCCCATGATCCAAACACCTCCTACCAGGCCCCTCCCCTGACACATGGGGATTAAAATTTGACATGAGAGTTGGGTGGGGACACAGGCTTATGTGTTTTTCTTGCTGACAAGACTGGAAACTTATTGAGAGCAAAAATGATCTTCTTCATGCCTGTGTCAAGCAGCAGTCTAGTTCAGACCAGTATTTGTCCAGAAATCTAGCACTTGCTTCACATAGGAAAAATGAAACAGCTTGGCCATCAGTATCCTCACCCTCACTTTAAAGTGTGCTTTTTGTGTGGAGGAGACACTGAAAGTCATTGTAAGGCCATTGGCTGGATTTTAGTTGGATTTATTTGGGATCCCTTGGGGAGTCGGCTGGATTTTAGTTGGATTTAGTTGGGACCCCTTGGAGAGTCTTGGTCAGAGGAAGGACATAATCTGACTTAGGCTTTAAAAAGATCGCTGTGACTGCTGGGTCAAGAACAGATTGTGAGGGATGGAGGTTCAGGAGACTGACTGGGAGGCTACATCAGCCACCTATGTGAAATACGAAGCAGGGCTTGAACCAGGGCAGGAGCAGGGGAATGGTGTCATATTTTGAACATGAGGCTGACTGACAGGTTTGGCTCATGAAGCAGTTGTAGGGAGTGAGGGAAAGAAAGAAGAGGCAAGGATGATTCCAGTGCTTTTGGTCTGAGTATTGGAAGGCCAGAGTTATTATTCATTGAGTTGAGGAAGGGTGGGGCTGGGAGCAGGTTTGGACTACTATCCTCTGTAGGAAGGGAGACTGTCACTGGGCTTGTCCCCAGCCTCTCCCAACTCCCCATTCCTGCCTTTGGGAAACCCCAGTCCTGCCCAGGCCCTAGTCCTGTTCCCACAGCACCAGCTTCTGACCCCTACCTCCTTCAGCATCCTTTTATGTGCTGCTCTTTCCCTAGGATGTCCTCATGTCTGTCAGATGCAGCGGGAAGGAAAATCAGGTTCTACCCAATTAGCTCATCTTAAGTGGATTTCACTGTGCATTTAATTAAACCTGTTATAATCTTGAAGGGTATTTTGATACATGGCACTTGATACAGAGTAATTAGACTACTGTGGGCATGCACATAAATAATTCTGGGCTGAGGTTTAAGCTGGGCTCTGCTGCTATGGGTTTGTACCAGTTACCTTGCCAATAATTTCAAAGCTGATAATGTTTACTCACTCTAGTTTGCAGCCTTGTTAGTCCTCTGGCTGGTGGATCGATTGTAAGGTCACCTGGTTATGCTTTGCTTTGGCATAGCAGAAGCATTTCTGATCTTGTCACTCCGACTTAAATGATTTTATTTTCAAAAAATTGACACACAATAATCGTACATATTTATGGGTTACATAGTGATGTTTCTATGCATAAAATGTATGTTTCAGATCAGGGCAATTAGCATATGCATCATCTCAAATATTTATCATTTCTTTGTGTTGGGAACATTCAGTATCATCCTTCTAGTGATTTGAAACTATATATTATTACCTATAGAGCTATAGAACACTAGAGCTTACTCCTCCTATCTAGCTGTATCCTTTGACAAATATCTCCCCATCCTCCTTTCCCCTACTGCAAAAGCTCCTTGAGTGTGCATTCTTGGCCATGCAAAATTTTGCTGGCCCATTACTTTTCCAGTATACACTCAGTCTTCAAAACTTTATTCTATTGGACAACTGTATCTCAATCTACCTCGAAACCTTTGCTTCAGCCACTTCCTCTGCATTGAGTTTCCTATGTTTTACGTTTATTCTGTGTTTGTCAGAATAGGATAGGTTATGCTGCAGTAACAAATGGCCCTGACATCTCAGCGGCTTACTATACTGAAGGGTTTTGTTTTTCTTTCTCTCTCTCTCAGTCCTTCTGTACAACCACTGCAGGTCAAGTGCAGCTCAGCTGTATGCCAATTATTAGGATAGAGGGAAAAGAGAACATGGGGAATCATACACTGGGTCTTCAAGCTCCTATTCAGAAATGGCATATTAATTTCCACTAACATTTCCTTGGTCAAATAAATTACATGACCGACTCTGCCATCAATGGGGTGGGGAAGTATAATCCTCTCCTGGACAAACAGTGCATATTGTGAACAACAATACAGTGAGAAATTGCACTACAAATCTTTCCAAGATAACTCTTCATTTTTATTTCCAAAGCGAGGGTCATTTTCTACTTCCCATTAGAGTTTCAAAAGTTTGTGCTTTTCTCCTTCAACAGATATGGAGCTGGCAGACAGGGCAGTGCTTTTTGTCATCTTTCTCATCGAAGACACATCTGTTAGACACATATTAAATGTTATGTGAATAAACATAGCCTTTTCAACTGTGCACCACCCAGGAGGCAACATTAGGAAGCAGAGAAGCCTGAGAAAGCTAGAACTGCTCCCCTTAGAAGGGTATATGGCTTTGTTCAGTAACAGCTTTATCTCATTCTATCCTTACGACAATCTTAGGGGACATAGGTAGGATTTTTACCCCCATTATATATATGAGAACACAGATGCCCAGAGAGACACAAAGATGCTCACTTTCAGGGTAAATTAAATTATTGTCAGTTTAGCACTACCTTTGAACTTAAAGTGATGTTTAAAAATGAGGATGACTGTTTCATGGCCCAAATGATATGTTCAAGCCTTCTGTCTAACAGGAGAATGCCTTGCTAATACATACGCCATCCAGAGAGTAGGGACAGGTTGCGTAGGAGAAAATCATTGGGTTACCCAACAAGATTCAGACAGACTCACTTAATTGCTGGAGTTTATGCTTTTGTGAATTATTACATTAAGCTATTTTGTTAAGGAGAGCCAGAGATTTAAAATGGATTCCTTGGAATGAATGGAGTGGATCAGTATTTACCCAATACCTGTACCCCATCATATTGGGAAGTAAACGGCTTACTTTTGATTTTACAGGATCATAAACAGAAGGGACTTGCCTTGTCTCAGATAAGACTTTGGACTGTGGACTTTTGGGCTAATGCTGAAATGAGTTAAGACTATGGGGACTGTTGGGAAGGTATGGTTGGTTTTAAAATGTGAGGACATGATATTTGGAGGGGCCAGGGGCAGAATGACATGGTTTGGCTGTGTCCCCACCCAACTCTCATCTTGAATTGTACTCCCCAAATTCCCACGTGTTGTGGGAGGGACCCAGTGGGAGATCCTTTGAATCATGGGGGCAGTTTCCCCCATACTGTTCTCATGGTAGTTAATAAGTCTCCTGAGATCTGATGGTTTTATCAGGGGTTTCTGTTTTTGCATCCTCCTCATTTTTCTCTTACCACGGCCATGTAAGAAGTGTCTTTTGCCTCCTGCCATGATTCTGAGGCCTCCCTAGCCATGCAGAACTGTAAGTCCAATTGAACCTCTTTTTCTTCCCAGTCTCGGGTATATTGTTATCAACAGCATGAATATGGAGTAATATACCATCTCTATGAAAAAAAAAATTAAAAATTGGCTGGGTGCCGTGGGACATGCCTATGGTCCCAGCTACTCAGGAGGGTGAGGTGGGTCAAAGATTGCCTGAGCCCAGGAGGTCAAGGCTGCAGTGAGCTGGGATCGTACCACTGGACTCCAGCCTGCGAAACACAGTGAGTGAGGTCCTGTCTCAAAAAACACAAAAATCCAAAATACACAAAAACATATACAATGGGAGGAACAAACTCATTTGTGGAGACAATAAAAAAGTATGCTTTAAAAACTATCATTATGTCAGTTCATTATACAGAGCTATTCATTGCCAATACATGTGCTAAGTATCAGAGATACAGAGATGGAAAAGAACTAGTTCCTGTCCGGGCATGGTGGCTCTTGTCCGTAATCCCAGGACTTTGGTATGCCGAGGTAGGTGGATTGGTAGAGTCCAGGAATTAGAGACCAGACTGGGCAACATGGCAAAACCCCATCTTTGGTAAAAATGCAAAAAATTAGCTGGGTGTGTGGCACACGCCTGTAGTTCCAGCTCTTCGAGAGGCTGAGGTCAGAGAATCACCTGAGTTTGGAAGGCTGAGGCTGCAGTGAGCCGAGATCATGCCCCTGTACTCCAACCTGGGCAACCAGAATGAGACCTTGTCTCAAAAAACAAAACAAAACAAAACAAACTAGTTCCTGCCCTTGAAGAAACCTCATACCTAGGAGAGGAGGCATCTTCCATTGCAAGGTAGAGTAATAACTGTCAGGTAGGAGACACAAACCAAATACTTAGGGAGCACAGAGAAGGAGGAGGGGAAGGCGATACTGGAGGGAAAGCTGCTGATCCCAGCAGTATTACTGTAGTCCAGGCAGCTTATTAACCAGATTGTCAATAATGTCATGGTAAATGTTTCTAATGTTTGTTAAAAAGCCTCCAAGCATTTTATTGCATTTGACCCTCCATCTAATAAAGCTATCTGCCTACACCAAGTGGTGTCAGCATGTCACTTAACATGAGCGGCCAAGTCCATTCCAAGGTCCACAAGGGAGAGGGGCTCCTTATGAAAGCAGTTCTTCCTCCCCCTATGCCTGGTTCAACTCACACCCTCCACTATAAATTTTACCCAGGCCATGTCTGAGCTGTGTCCTGGAGTATGTTGTGTATGTATCCTAGTCCCGCTCCAGACTCCAGTGAGTATTTCTACCGTGGAGGCTAAACAGCATCAGCCAGGAGTCAGGGCTCTCAAAGCAGCCAGTATGTCTGGATTCACATCCTGGCTCCATCACTGAGCCATAAGCCCATAGTGAGGATTAATTTTCTCATCTTTAAAATAGGAATTATGAACATCTGCTTTGCTGACATCCTGTGGATATTGTGAATGCTTTAAGAATTCCCTATTATTGGCCCTGCCACCACCAGTAATACCTAACCTATACTAAAAATGTCATTTGTGCCAAGCCCTAGGCTCAGCATTTTGTGTGCAACATCTTATTTAACCCTTACAGTTCCTGAGGTTAACCATGTATTTATCTCCATTGTAGAGATGAGGTGACTATGGCTTAGTTACCTCAAGCAAACTGCCCGATATTATGTACCTATGGAGTGCCTGGGACAAGACTTGAACCCAGGTTATCATGCTACCAAGGTAAACCCCTTGTGACCACATTCTGCTCACAAAGGAAGTGGAGATATGGTGCCCAAGTCAGGGTATAAGAATTACTTAGGAAAGACACACCTGGCCGGGCACAGTGACTCAGGCCTCTAATCCCAGCACTTTGGGAGGCCAAGGTGGGCAGATCATGAGGTCAAGAGATCAAGACCATCCTGGCCAACATGGTGAAATCCCGTCTCTACTAAAAATACAAAAATTAGCTGGGCATGGTGGCGTGTGTCTGTTAGTTCCAGCTACTTGGGAGGTTGAGGCAGGAGAATCTCTTGAACCAGGAAGGCCGAGGTTGCAGTGAGCTGAGATCGTGCCACTGCACTCCAGCCTGGTGACAGAGTGACACACTTGGCCAGGCACAGTGGCTTATACCTATAATCCCAGTGCCTTGAGAGGCTGAGGCAGAAGGATCACTTGAAGCTAGGAGTTTGAGACCAGCTTGGGCAACATAGCAAGACTCCATTTCTAAAAAAATTAAAAAATTATTTGGGTGTAGTGGTAGGTGCCTGTAGTCTCAGCTACTCAGGAGGCTGAGGCTGGAGGATTGCTTGGCCCCAGGAGGTCCAGGGTGCACTGAGCTACGCTCCCGCCACTATACTCCAGCTTGGGAGACAGGCTCTATTAAAAAAAAAAAAAAAGACACACCACAACACACCACAGCACAAACACACACCACAACACACACACACATCACAACACACGCCCTGGTTCCACTTCAGCAGATTCTGGTTCAGTACATCTGGGGCTAGGGGAATTATGTATTTTTTTAAAAAGCAAACGGCCCAGGTAATTTTGATACAGTTCGCTCTTAGAATGACTTTTGGGACCTCACTTTGAATTAAAGGATGTCTCATTCTGCTCTTCTCTGGTCTACATCCTCAGACTTCTCAATCTAGGTAGAAAGCCATCCATCCATCCACTGACTCCATGCACCTGTGTGCTGGCCATCAGTGACAGAGACCAATGTAAGGCATAATTCCCAAATTGGAGGAGCTCATGGCTTCAGTTGTTCTCATCTTCACTGGAACTCTGCCTCTTTTCTGCTTCTGAAAATTAGTTCCAGACATACATTCTGGAGGCCTTGTGGAGAAAGCTCTCCTTCACCCCCAGCACTTCCTTGGTCCTTTCTTCTTCTTCCTCTTTTTTCCTCCTCCTTCTTCTTCCTCCTTCCTCCTCCTCCTCCTTTTTCTCCTTCTTCTTTCCTCCTCCACTTCCTCTTCCTCCTCCTCCTCCTCTTCTTCCTCCTCCTCCTCCTTCTCCCTCTTCCTTTTCTTCCTCTTCTTTCTTCTTCTTCTTTTCTTTTTTCTTCTTTTTTGTGACAGAGTCTTGCTCTGTTGCTCAGGCTGAAGTGCAGTGGTGTGTAATCTCAGCTCACTGCAGCCTCCACCTCCTGGTTTCAAGTGCTTCTCCTGCCTCCTGAGTAGCTGGGACTACAGGTGCATGCCACCACGCCCAGCTAATTTTTGTATTTTTAGTAGAGTCAGGGTTTCACCATGTTGTCCAGGATGGTCTCAACCTCCTGATCTCATGATCCACCCATCTTGGCCTCCCAAAGTGCTGGGATTACAGGCGTGAGCCACCATACCCAGCTTCTTTTTTTTTTTTATTGTATATATTTAAGGTGTACATCATGATGTTTCTATATACATATATGTAGTGAAATGATTATTACAGTCAAGAAAATTAACGTATGCATTATCTCATATGGTTACTTTACTATAGTCCTCTTGCAGTCTGTTAGATCTCTACATCTTACATAACTGCAACTCTGTACTGTCTCACTTACATGCCCTTATTTCCTGTTCTCTCTTCTTTTGTCACAATACCTCTGAAGGAGAGGCTGAAGAAAAGAGTGCTTTGTTAAATCTGTGTTAGGTCTCACAGGACTCGCTAGTGCTCTCTCTCTCTCTCTCTTGGTCCTCCTCCCTAACAGCCAGTTTGGTGCATACCTGTGGTTGCTCTGTTAACCTTCCTGTTGTATCCCAGCAGATCCCCAAAATAAACATCAGCAGCCACTTTGGGACCCTACCCTCCACAATGAGGAAGAAGTTGAGAGGCTTAGAGATAGGACAGGGAGGCAGGCAGGGTCAAACCAAAGGTTCCCTTGGAGAGTCATGAGTGGGTTTTAGAGGGGTCCATGAACCCTTGAAACTGTACACGTATCCCTTACATGTATTGTGTGTGTGTACAGTGGTGCTGGTAGGAGAGCTCATGACTGTCCCTGAGTTTGCAAAGTGTTTGTGACTCACAAAAGGTTGACAGCAACAGCTATCCATTACTTCAAAGGGGGTAAATAGTTATCTTCAGAGAAGAACTTTCATGAGGGCCCAGACACTCCCTTAATTTCTTACCCAAGAGTCTTATTTGATCTTCAACATAGTCATGTAGAGTACTAATTAGTTTCACTTAATGATTTGGGAAACTGAGATCCTGCTAGGTAAAATAACTTGGCCCAAGTCCCATAGTTACCAAGTGGCAGAGGCACAGCCCACACCCAGATCATTCCACTAGAAGAAACAAACAGTTCTCATTCAGTCTCAAGAAAAATTAGGGAATTAACCAGTTTTAATTAGTAATGAGAATTCAATACTCACTTTTTGAGTATCTACTATATGCTAGTCAAACACATATATATACGTGTGCGCGTGCACACACACACACACACACACATATATGTGTATATATACATTTTACAAGAGCCCTGAAAATCCAGGCAAACTTTTTGTTCTACAGATGAGAAAGATGAATCCCAGGGAGGCTAGATTGTTCAAACTTCCACCACTGAGGGGTGAGGATTTAAACCCCGGTCTATTGAAGTCGTCATAGGTTTGTCTCTTTTGATACCTTTCTCACCTCCCTGGGTAATTTGCAGAATCTTTGTGGTAATTGCCTGGCTGCTGGCTGAGGCAGAGAGTTGAGGGAAGGGAATGGAAATGATGGGCTGGTAAATATCTCTGAACCTCAGTTTCTTCATCTGTGGAATGGGAGTAAGTCATGTTTTAAAGGGAAACTGTGAAGATCAAATGAGATAATGCATTTCAGTGCCTGACATGTGGCAAGGCCTTGCTACATTGAGCTGTTATTATCTGATTGAAAAGAGAAGGACACACTGCCACGGTGGGACTGTCTCCCTCCTCAGGGCTCTGCTGTTCAGCAATGCCTTAGTGGCCTTCTGTGAGGTGGAACCAGCTTTATTAAAGAGTTTCTCTTTTTCATCCTGCCAGGAGATTTGAGGAGTTCAAAACCATTTTTCAAAATATGTTTTGACATTTAATTATATACATCCTCCTCTTTGGTTATAACTTCCCTTGTCGTGTCTGCAACAAACAGGGGTTTTTGATGTACCAGCATAGTTCCTATCCCTCCATAATCAGTTTCCTGCCTTTAACAATTAGTAATCAGAGCATCAAAGTTCAAACACCCAGGTAACTTAATTATTTCTCTTTCTACTTCCCTTAGCCAGGAAGAACCAGCAAATGACACATTGGTTTATCTAGCATTTCTAAAAATGTGACTTTAGACTGCACACTGGAACCAATGACCCTTCTCTCAGACCACATTCAATTAATATGCAAATGAATTAGACCTTCTGGGTCAGAATTCAAGTTGAGAATCAAAGGAAATCCAGGGGCAGATGAGGGAGGAATTAACTACTTAGAGGAGTAGTTCAGAGACAGTACAGGATTTAGAATTAAATCAGAGTTGGAATCCTAGCTCTACCATTTACCTGCTTTTAACTATGGTCATGAGCAACTCATTAGCTCTCAATAGCTACCTCTACACAAGCTCTGGAGACTTGAGTGTCTATCTCAGGTCTATAAGCAAGATTTCCTAAACAAAGAACAAGCGCTGTGTTCCCTGAGATAAGATCCCAGATTGGAACATGGAGGAGAGGATTGCAGACGTCCAGAGTGCAACCTTACGACTCAGAACCCAGTTCTAACTCTACCATGGGGTAATTGTGTGGAAAGATCACTGGAGAGGCTTGTGTCTTGGCACTTTCATTTGCGCAATAGAAATAATAACAAACACCTCCCTGCTATCCTCCCTCCTTCCCTCTCAGATATAGTAGAAGATCCAACAATAACTCAAGTGCCTGCCCTAGGTTAGGCCCTGTGGAAGAAGCTGAAGATATTTAGATGAATGAGGCCAACCTTGTTTTCAAGGCATTCAGAACCTGATGGGGAAACACACACTAACGACCATTCGTCATAGAATAAGCTGACTGAACTACAGGAGAAATGTACTAGGACACTGGGAAGGAGGAGGAAGGGGCCTCTAAGCCCTCTTGGGATAAAGAGTTCAGGACATGTGACATAAAGAAAAATATTTTTTATTGGTGGAGTGACAGAAATAGTAAATGTATTTTGTCAACCATCTGTGATGTTGTAGAAAGGTACTAGAATTTCATTTAGTTTGTTCACTGTTTATTCATTTGTTTATTCATTCAACACATTTCCTGAGTGCCTACCATGTACCTGTTCTTGTGCTAGGAACTGAAGTCTCACTGTCTCACTTTATATGATGATAGATCAATCAGTCTGTCATTTCTAGTCAATGAGTTGGTATTTGTATTTTTCAGCCCCTAGTTGGAGCCATTGATTATTTGCTGAAAATGAGCAAACAAAAGAACACATGTTTGATGCAGTCCAAAAACCTTAGAATTGACTTCTAAATATCTTTGAAAGGATAAATCTTTTGTGATTCTACTAACTTGGGTCAGCTTCTGTCAAATGCACTGTGTTTGGGAAGAACTTGGCTGTTCAGAACTCTTCAGTTCCTGGGGCTTTGAAAAGAATAATTTGGCTATGTGGTCAGTTTACCATCTACTTAATCAATTTTTGCCTGGAAAGGACTTAGGAAAGGACAGAGTAACTTAGAAAAGTGGTACCCAGTATTAGAAATCTTTTCTCCTTGCTTTGTTTTCTAGTCTTGCTTCAGTGGGGAAGGGATATCATGTTCATTTTGGCCCAGAGCATCAGTATTGTGTTTTAATAGGCAATAAGGTATGTCTCCCCACATTCTGGAGGCAGGTGGAGCGCCCAGCAAAATGGAAGAGAAAAGTCACAGGGCCAGGGAAATATGGGGTGGGGACTGAGGACCGGAGAGGATAGCTGGGAAGGGTGTGAACTAGCAGTGACTCAACCTGAGATTGTGTGCACCTAGAACTGTGTGCAGATGTTCAAGGCATGTTAGGTATAACAGGATGGCTTTCTTCCTGACCACAAAGCAAAGGCTTTATCCATCCGTCTACCCACCCACTCACTCCTCCCTTTCCCCACTGACCCATTCCCTTGTCCAGTCAACCAGTCGCTACAGGCAGGCTCATTTCTAGCCACAGAGTATACAGAAATGAATGAGGAGATATAGATGCATGAACAAGCCAATTAGGATACACTGTATCTATAGCAATAGAGACATGAGGGAGCTGCTGAGAAAATCCAGTAGCTAACAACTAACTAGCTCAGCAGAAATCATGGAAGGCTCCCCAGAGAAAGTGCCAACAGAGCTGAACCTGGAAGAATAGATCTGAGATTGCCAGAACAGGTAATGTGGGGAGTTGTACCAGGAGGTGTCAAGAGCAATCTCAAGGTCATGGAGGCAAGAAAAGTCTGGAATATTCTGGGGAGTGGGAGAAGCTGAACGTGTGGCTAGAACGCAAGTTTGTGGCATTTGCACCACATTTTGCAGGATTGCTGATTTTTAGTTTGCTGAGTTTTCAAGAGCTCACCTTAGATGGCATCAGCCTTGAAAACATATGAATGCATTTTAAATCAAACAAGATTAGGTTAAATATACTGGCTCTATTCTCTCATGTGTGTATCTCCTGTATGTCCCCAGTTGAAATGTCTATTGTACATCATTCATTCTTCTGTTCATTCATTTAAACACAAATGTTTATTGAGAAACTATTCTGGGCCAACAAAGGCACAGAGAGGTAAGATTTTCCACATTTACCCAGTTAAGTTCATCATAGCAACTGAGAGGAGAATTCAACTCTCAAAGCCCACACTACTTCTACTTACACCAGGCATTATACAACATGAATTTCTCTTTTGAGAATAAAGGAAGGAGCTAGCTGTTCATGGAAACTGAATTCTTTCAACTCTGAGTTTTGCTTGGCTTTGGTAATAAATATTACTAAGGAAGTGTCTCTTCCTGGGTCACTTCTGCCTGTTTGTATCAGAAGGCTTGACCAATGAGCAAAACAGATGAAGACTCCTGTCCTTGGGAAGCTTACTGTACCAGTGTAATTACTCGGAATTACCTGTTCAAAATGACTTTACCTTCCAGACAGTAAGCACAATGAAGGTTGGGTTTATGTCTGTTATTTGATGATGGACTTACTACAGTGCCTAGCACATAGTAGAACCATATATATATTTTTAAACCTTTCCAGTCTGCATCCATCATCCCAGAAGTAAATGACAGCTGGCAAGCTATTCCTTGCAGGCTAATCTCATGCTCTTTGAGAGGGCTCTTAATGCATTCCACACTCATATAGCAGCCACAGTTATAAATGTGCTTAAAAATAAACAAACAGAACTTTGTTCTGCTGGGCTTTATGAATGCCATGATTACATGGGCAGAAGTGACCCATGAGGAGAGACTCCCTTGGTAGCATTTACCACCAG
Source organism: Rhinopithecus bieti (assembly GCF_001698545.2). NCBI lineage: Eukaryota > Metazoa > Chordata > Mammalia > Primates > Cercopithecidae > Rhinopithecus > Rhinopithecus bieti. The sequence goes on along the minus strand of NW_016812346.1, from coordinate 519,306 downwards.
GGCAAAGTGAGGCTCAGAGTTGGAGGAACTCAGGTTCCATGCATAGCTAGTACTTTACATTCTTTCCTTCATCTACCTAAGCAGAAATTCACGCTGTATGATGCTGAGCAATAAGTGGAAGAAACATGGGTTTGGGGGTTGGTGCTATCTTCTTTCATTTGCTATGATGAATGTAGCCAGATACACATGGAAAAATTAATCTCTTTGTGCCTTTGCTTTCTCATCTGTAAAATGCCTGACTTGAAGCTCAGGTGAGAGTATTGAATGAAATAATATATTGAAAGCATCTAGCCCAGTACACCCAGCGCAGCATCAGACTGTAATAGACTCAAAAAATGATCATTATCATTATTGTGGTTCACACTTTTGGGGAGATGTGTTAGGTTTTTTGGGTTTTGTAGAAAGAATCTAGGACCTAGAGACAGGGGATTTAAGTTCTCATCCCGGCTCTGTCACCTGTGAGCTGTGTGATATCAGCTTAGTTACTGAGCCTCTCTGGGCCTTGACTCCTCATCTGTTAAAAAAAGAGGTTGGTCCAATAATTTCTACTTAAATTTTTTTCTTAGCAAAGTGCCCTCCTCTCAATCCCTACTTGCTAATGGCATCATTCAGCCTGTCTTGGATAACAACTGCCAAGCCTCTATAGCTACCAAAGTAGAAAATGGTGATCTATCTGGGCAAATTGGAAGGAGCTGTGTTTCCTCTGGGTAGACCCAGCCCCATCCTGGAGCTGCCTGGGGAGCTGTTTGGAGGCTGTATTTTGGCCCCATTTTCTCCCAGCCAGGGTCTATAGTGCAGTATACAACCTGACCCACCATGCACTGTGGCTTTGGCCTCCTCACTGGTCTCCTGGCCTCCAGACACACCTGTCCTAATTCAGTCCTTCTTCCACAGTACTTCCAGGGAATCACTTCCCCACTGAACCCTAAGCAGGATTCACTCTCCTTCCTGCACAAACCCTTCACTGGCCCATCTTGGCTTCAGCATAAAACCAAGCCACTTTGCCAGGCCTCATACAAGCTTTTCCTTTCTCAGTGGGGCACCGTAAGTGCACATGTGCACCGTAAGTCTGCAGTTCCCTGGACATACAATGCTTTTCCTCACTGCAGAACCTATGCACACAAGGCCCCCTTAGCTTAGAATGCCCTCTTTCAAGTTCCTCCTCTGTACTCTTCACCCATACTCATGCCCAGACACCCATCAAGCCTCAGCTTTGTGTCAACTCTTCCAGCAATCTTTCTGTAACCCCAATCCTTAAGACAGACTGGGAGCCCCTCTACCGAGCCTTCATTCTTAGCACAAAGCTACCTCTTCTAGTGAAGGGCCTCATGTTATAATTGAGGAAACTGAGGCCTAGACACGAATCACAAGACCAGCAGCTGGCACTTATTGATGGCTGTGTGCCAGGTGATGGCAGCCACCCTAGGATGTGGGTATTGGCATTTCTAGTTTACAGCTGGGGAAGCTGAGGTTCTGAGTGGCATCTAGTCTCTGCTGCAGTGGTTCTCAAAGTACAGTCCCAGTCCTGCAACAGAAGCATCGGCATCAGCATTAGTGGGGAACGTGGGAGAAATGCAGACTCTCCAGCTGACTCCAGACATATTCAATCAGAAATTCTTAGGGTGGGCCCAACCATATGTGTTCAAAAAGCCCTCCAGGTAATTCTGATGAATGCCAAAATGTGATTAAAGTTTGCAAACTACCGGCCTAATATTATCCAGCTGGTCATGGGTAAATCTGGGATTTAGAACCATATGACAGATAGTTAAAAAAATTAATAAGTTTATGCTTTTAACTTTTATGCTGTGACCACCTATGGGCTTTTCTCAGTGAGGCCTCCCCTGGTCACCCGATTTAAAATCATTTTTCCCCTCCTACCATCCACTGCTAAGCATTTCCTATCTCCTGCCCTTTCTTTTACTCAATAATACTTCCCAGTTGGCATACTACACTTTTTAAATATTAGTTTACCATTTATTATTTGTCATAGTAAGATTGGGCTGCCGTAACAAAATAGCACAGACTGGGTGGCTTAAACAACAGAGATTTAGTTTTTCACGGTCCCGGAGCGTGGAAGTCTGAGGTCAAGGTTCTAGCATGGCCAGGTTCTGGTGTGAGCCCTTTATCCAGTTCACAGACAGGTGGCTACCTTCTCCCTGAGTGTTTATATGGCTGAGTGACAGGGCAAACAAGCTCTCAGATGTCTTTACCTAGAAGGGCACAAATCCCATCATGAGGGCCCTGTCCTCATGACCTCATCTCATACTAATTACCTCCTAAAGACTCCATCTCCATATGCTGTCACAATGGGGTTTAGGGCTTCAATGCATGTAGCGGGGACCCAAACATTCAGTCCACAATGATCTCCTTCTATCTGAATGTAAGCCCCAGCTGGGCCGGCATTTGTCTCTGTAGTTCACTTGCTAACTGTTAAATCCTTAGTGCCTAGAACACTGCCTTATATATAGTAGGTACTCAATGTATACTTAGAAATAAATGGTTACATAGCTGGTTGGTGACACAGAAGGGAGACTCACTGAAGTCTACTTATTCACACTTCAATACATTCCCTATGCCTCCTCAAATCTTTGCCTCCTTTTTAGTGGTCTCCTGATAGCAGCTCTCTCCTTCCTAAAGAGGTCATTTTCCAGTATCATTCTTTTACCAATCATCACTTGCAGGAAGAGGGTTTTTTTTCCAACCAGCCTTGCAGAGCGGTTACCTTAGGCATGATTTAGCTAATTTACTCAGCGCTTTGTCTTAATGGTTCACCAAGTGGAATTTTTTTTTTCAGTAATGACAGTAAATGCATTTGAAATGTAGATATCGACCCAGGCGATGCTGTATATTTGGTTCATCAAATTTTCATGTCAAAATTAAAATTTTTTTTTTTTTTTTTTTTTTTTTGGTGGGAAGGGAAAAGCCAAAGTGTTGATTCACTGTGGCATACACTTTTCCAAATGAAAAGAGAAGGCTTTAATCAAGCATCCTTCCATGGCTACTGCCACATAATGGGAGATGAGAGCAAGAGAGAGAGAAAGAAACTAGACTCCTTTTGGAACTATCATGTTCCACTCATGGCCCTCAGCTATACACAAAAATGTGCATGGGATACTTTGCCCTGCCACCCTCAGCCAAAAGAAATGTCGTCATCATTCCATTATTTCTCTCAAAATCTTTCCAGAGTTCCCAGCTGCCTCAGTCATCATCAGAGATTCTCCAACTTCTGCTATAAGATTAAAACAAACCCCACTGTTTTTCACTTGATTTATCACCTCCTCAGCAGTGCCTCCCTGACCACCCTATCCAAGTAGGCATCACATGTTCTTCTCTATTATCATCCTGGTTTTTCTTCCTAGTACTTATCATAATCCATAACTCTTTTGTTCATTCATTTTTTTTTTTTTTTACTAGTTTATTTTTTACGGGTTTGTTGTCCACCCTTAGGTAAGCCAAGACTTTAGAGCCATAGCTAGTTTTTCCTTCCTGGAGTAGAGATGGGGAAAGAAATATCAATTTATTTCACATTAATTTACTTGCTACACACACTGACCTGATTTACTGTTCGCAACAACTCCATGATGTGGGGAACAGCACCACTACTTTGTCAATAAGGCTGTTGAGGTCAGAATAGTTAAAAGATTTGGCTTGCAAAACATCAGATAAGTGAAGGGGTCTTTAGTTAACAATCAGTTCTGCCCATCTCCAAAGTAGAGCTAAGCAACAAAGCCTATAGTACTTGGAAGCTAGCTGACCTCTGTTCAAATTCCGGCTCTGATCCCTACCAGCTCTGTGACCTTGGATGAGTTACTCAACTTGTTTTAATTTCTCCACTTGTGAAATGGGAATAATAATAGGACTTACTTAATGGGGAGGTAAAATTTGGAGAATTAAAAATATAAAGGATGTTGAACAATATGTTTCAACTTCACCATGCTGGCAATTCATAATTTCTCACATTTGAGTAGGTTTTATAAGACACTCTACTTTAAGACAATATTGGCAACAACCCCCAAGCCCACTCACAACACACACACACACACCATTTCCCCTATTTTCCAGATGAGGAAACTAAGGACTGGAGATTTTCTACCACTTGCTCAAGGTCAGAGAGCTAAGAAACTGGCAGAGTGAGGATGAGGTCCAGGGCCCCTGGCTCCTTCTCCAGTGGTCTGCCTCCTCAGGCCAGAATTATATGGGCTCTATGCTTCGAGGTTGCATTTATGGCCTTAAGCTGCCAAGACTTTTCCAATTATTTGAAGGAACTGACCTAACAAACAAACGAAAAACTATTAAATGCAGTAAGTCATTTCTCTGCCAAAACAATGTGGTGAGAGATCCCATAAAAGAGGGGCTGATGAGCAGATCAGAGTGTAGAGATCTGAGCACCCTGTACACTCTCCCAAGTGGGCAAGTGAGGTTCTTTTGGGCCCTGCTGGTATCTCCCCATTGGCTTTCTGTTATCCTTCATTGCAGGACCTTTGTGTGTGAGCAGCAAGACTGGTGGCTTCCTGAACAGTGTGATTGGAAAAATTCTGCCTTTCTCTTTAACCCAGTATGTCCAAAATAATCTCTTCAATCAGACTGTCAATTCCACCATTCAAGACACAGTCAGGATAAAGCACTGCCCCTCAATTATCCTGCCCACAGGGCAAGAGAAAGTTTTCAGACTCACTTTTGAAAGATGGCCCTGCCTATTGGTGGCTTTCCTTCACTCTATGTGCCAAGCAATCCTACAAAGTGAAAGGGAAAGAGACTCATGTTTTACTTTGGGAAATTTCTGTGTTCCAGGGACAGGTAGAGTGTTTTGTGTATGTTGCTGTATATCATTTAACCCTATGTCGACACTGAAATATTAGTAGTGTTGTTTCTTTTTGATGCATAAAGAAACAAACGCAGAAAGCTTAAATAACTTGCTAGGGGTTACATAGTTCATATTTATGGGTCTAAAATTCAAACCCAGGCATGCCCAGCTCTGAAGTCTGTGCTGCTTCCATGACAACAAAAATGACAGATCATGAGCTTAGCAGTTTGGCTTTCTGTTGACTATGCAGGTACACATGCAGTCTTTTCTTCCTTATTAGGCTACTCAAGATGGTACAAGATGGTCTCTGTTTAGACCTTGAGTCTGTTTGCTTGGAGGCTAGGCATTATACTTAGTTTCTGGAAATCTGCTCTCCTGACACCTAGAATTCAAGAGGGCTCAAGCTGGAAGTCCTGACCTGTTTTGACTCCATGTGACAGTTTGTTTCTATTAAAACTCATGTCATGTGTATATCAATGTCAATGATTTTGCACCATTCAGCCCTGAGGTGGAACCCCAGGAGCAGTTTTCTGGGTCCTTCCTTTTGAGTGTAAAATGACCAAGAGAAAAATGTGTCTGTGGTCCTCCTAGCATCCCAGAGGCTACTGGGGGCTCTGCTATGGCTGGACCATGTGCCAGTTCTGGGTTCTATATCAGGGGATTCCTGTCCATGAGCAGGCGGCATGCTCAGCAGCTCATTCCTACATCACTATCATGTCTGAGTCTTTCTTTCTTTTATCCACAACCCAAATGCCTTACCTTGTACTTCTACTGACACTGTGTAGACAACCAGCTTTTTAATACCCTGAGTCCCTCCATCTCTTTCCTTAGCATTTTTTTCTTCCTCCTTTTTAAAAAACAATATTTCTTTACACTGTCATATTATAGTCATGCTTCTCAACCCACTAAAGCCTTGAAATGTTATTTGACTCCCAGGTGTGATTCTTGACTTTTGTGCCCTATCTCTACTCTCAACAGCAAGCTGCAGACATCCACAGCCATACGTAAAGCTCTGAGCGGTCTTCTCTTTTCTCCCATGCCATCCAACATAAAGCCTCACAATGTAAATCCTGTAAATTTGATCTCTCTGGAAGTCAAATGAAGTGTCCTGAACATCAATCATATGTCAAGCCCCTTCTTTCTCTTAGACTATCTTAACTGTGCAACCCAGAGAGGTAGGAATTTTTGTACCCATTACATAGAAAAGAAAATTGAGACTCAAAGAGGTTGAATAATATGGCCTCACTCATACTCCTGAGGGTCAGAATTAGGACTGTGACCTTTCTTTGTCTAACTTGAAGGTCAGGTCTTTCTATGACAAAGTACTGGCTAGCATTCAAGACTTTCATACTATCCTGACTTGTTCTGCTTTCTGGAAAAGCCAAGTATTACAATATGCTATTCTTTGTCGTGTTGTGACCAGGTTGAATATTAAAGCAAGGTATGTCAACTTTATGCCTCAGCAGTCACTCTATAAAGCAGCATGAAACCACACATAGCCACAAATACAAATTTAAAATGAACCATAACTTTACAAGAGACGTTTTAGAACTTACAATCAAAAAGCCATTTATTAACAGTTCCATCCACACTCACCAGTTAGATGGCCCTGTCATTTATCTGCTTGAACATCAAGCAGTTCTACAACTATTATTTTAATTAATTAATTCAGCCCTTTTATCCCTAGGGTGGGCCCTGGGAGACACCTGGCTTATTTTCACAGCAGTCCCTGATGCTCAGCTGTCAAGCTGCATCATGACTGGCACTCCGAGCTTCATGCAAGGCCAAGCACTTAATCTCTTTAACAGAGACCTGTCACCAATTGCTTTCACTCCAGCACAGTCCCAGTCTATGTTGAGACACAATGTCTCATGCACCTGTCCCTGCCTTCCCATTGTAACAGCCACCGTATGGGTTCAGGCCCTTCTCAATTCTTCTCTGCATCATTGTTCCTGCAATTCACTGAGAGCCTGCTCTGTGCCAGGCACCATGCTATGCATTTCATATTCCTCTTCTCTCATCCACAAATCACCAGGCAAAATAGGACTATCATCCCCATATCCCCCAAAAGGAAATGGAGTCTTAGAAATGTAAAGTGACTTGTGCAAGATCCCTCAACTAGGAAGTTGTAAAGCCAGGATTGAAAGTGAGCTCTATATTGACTTCAATGATTGTGAGTCTTCCACTCTTCTGCATTGTCAGAATCTTGCTTTTAATATCTAAGATCTAGGAATGAAAGACATAAGCTAGCTAGGCTATATACTATGTAAAGAGGTAAAATAGAAAAGAGGCTCTTCAGAAAAAGCATGGCAGAGTGAGGGCCTGCTAAGGGGAGATAAGACATATCAAAAAAACAAAAAACCTGTTGAGCAGTCTTCTATGGATGTACTGTGTACATTCTCTTTACTCTCTCCTTTGTGGACTCTTCAGTAAATTCTGTTTTGTTCCTGATATTTATATACGGTGTATTTATTTGGTGGTGGTGGTACAGCAGGTGTTCAGGGCTAACAGGAGAAGGAAGAGACAGTAAACAGTTGGATTATTTGTTGATTTAAAACAGTATATGATTATTGGCCTTGTACGAAGACATATGTATGTCTTCTTACATGTGGGCAACAATAATGAAAAAAATGCCAATATCACTGATGATTAGGGAAATGCAAATCAACACCATGATGAGATGCCATCTCATACCAGTCAGAATGGCTACTATTTAATCAAAAGGTAACAGATGTTGGTGAGGCTGTGGAGAAACAGGAACACTTACACACTGTTGGTGGGAGTATAAATCAGTTCAGCTATTGTGGAAGACAGTGTGGCAATTCCTTAAAGACCTAAAGACAGAAATACCATTTGACCCAGCAATCCCATTACTGCATGTATACCCAAAGAAGTGCAAATCATTCTATTATAAAGACAAATGCATGCATGCTCATTACAGCACTATTCACAATAGCAAAGACATGGGATCGACCTAAATGCTCATCAATGATAGACTGGATAAAGAAAATATGGTACCTATATACCATGGAATACTATGCAGCCATAAAAAGGAACAAGATCATGTCCTTTTCAAGGACATGGATGGAGCTGAAGGCCATTATCCTTAGCAAGCTAATGCAGGAAGAGTAAACCAAATACTGCATTTTCTCACTTATAGGTGGGAGCTAAATGATGAGAACATATGAACACATAGAAGGGGAGAAACATACACTGGGACCTATTGGAGGGTGGAGGTTGCAGGGTGGGAGAAGGGACAGGATCAGGGAAAATAACTAATGTGTACTAAGCTTAATACCTGGGTGATGAAATATCTGCACAACAATCCCCATGATACAAGTTTACCTATGTAACAAACCTGCACTTGTACCCTAAACTTAAAATGAAAGTTAAAAAAAAAAAAAATAGCAGGTGAAACAGGGTGATGGTTGCAGGGGGCAGGAGGGAGAGTTCCCACACCTGGATGAGGACGGAGGGCATTTCAAGTGAGGATACAGTTTGTGCAAAAGTCCAGAGCCGTAATGAGGCCCACACTTCCCAGCCACATATGTTCCTGGGAATATGATGGTTTTGGTTTTCAGGAGGATCCTTTCTCCACAGAAGATACTGAACTTACCTGATTTTGTTCAAAAGGCTATATAGACCTTTCATAGTGATTTCTGACCAGTTTTCAATCCCAAGCAGTAGCTTTACAAGTTCTGCCTTTTACATTTCCCCATGCTGTTTAAGCATTAAAAAAAAAAAAAAAAAAAAAAAGTAGAAGAAAAAAAGGAAATCCAGCCATTTCAAGCCCATTGCCTCTTAGCCTCTTAGCTGCCCTAGGGGGTGCCACCTCTAAGCTGAAACCTTCTGTAATTGTTTGGGGCTCACTGGGCCTCCCAATGACACCTTCATTTAATGCCATTACAGTCTGGCTCCAGGTTCTTAAAACTTGGTACCTGTGCTCTTTGCTTCTGTTGCCAGAAGGAATTGCTCTTAAAAGCTATCCTTTATGCTACTAAATTAGTTCTTGCTACTGCTTTGTGTATCCAGGTAAGATGGGAGAGTCGAATCCTTCATTCTCTGGGTTGTGGAGGCAGTTTGAAGTATGTGTCAGAGTGTTTCCCAAAGCATGTCCTGTAGAACAATGAGCCCATGATATCAGCTTCCAAATGTAAGTTTAGTAGTCAAATATTTTTGGGAGATGTGGTATAATGCATCCCAGCCTGAGATTCCTAACGCATATTGGCAGATTAAAGGTGTGGAGAAAAGGCCTGCAAGAAAAAAATCTTTTTAACACAGTGTTTCCTAAACTTATCAACAAATAGGGAATCCTAGTTTTGTATTATTCCTGCACCCTTTGGTGAGTGCTGCTCTAGGCAATAACAACCCCTTCCAGGTGTATGGTATCTAATATTTTACATTCAGTTAGAGCAATACTACAAGGAAAGCAGTATGACTCGCATTTTATGAGTGATGACATTGAAGGCCAAAGATGTTAATGACTTGTGCTAGGGAATACAGCTGGTAGGAGGTAGTTGAAAATTAGGGTCTCTGTTTTGTAGGGTAGGGGGCTTTTTGCATCAAGCAACAGGGCCTTTTTGCTGAGGCTATTTTCACCCTTCAAGGTTGGTCTAGACCATATACATACATATACACACATGCATGTGTACACACACACCCAAAATGTGCTTTATAAATAGTCAAGTTATTATTACTTCAAAAAATCCCACTATGGGGTAAGTGGGGAAAGCTAAAGAAATTCTTATTTAATGCAGAGGAAGCTGGGTGCTTCATATACATTACCTCATAAATGTTTGAACTAATCGTGAGAGGTAAATATCTATATCCCCGTTTTATAGAGAAACACACCGAGGCTCAGAGAACTTAGGTAACTTTCTTGGTGTCACAGAATACCAAAACGCTCAGCCAAGCTTCACATTTATGTTTGATTCCAAAACCCATTCTCTGTCCTTTTATCCTACTACCTTTTTCTAGTGAATGTCACTATTCCTCTTAGCCTAGAACCTAACAGAGGAAGCTAGATTTACCCAGTTGCCTCTGCAGAGTAAAACGATGTGTGTTCCAACAGGTGGTTTAGATAAGGCTGGTTTTTCCTGGTGGTTTGAGAAAAATAAGAGTATAGAAAATTAGTAACTCTGCCCTAAAAGGAGATCAAAGGGAACTGATGCTTAAATGGTTTGACAGTGTTATGCCCCACCCTGGAAGGTGGATTTGGGACTTTATCCCTTAAACAAAAAGAATAGTTGGAGCCTTATTAGGGAACTGAGCAAAACTAACCAGTATAAGGGCTCGGACACTGCCCAGGCCAAGAAGTTGCCAAGTTGTATGGAAAAGCAGCTCATAGCTAGGAGAGGCCAAGGCCAAGTTGTATGGAAAAAGCCGAGTCAAGAGGTAGAAAGGCTGAGGTTTCCAGTCTGGGCTGTGCATCCATAGAGTATGGGATCTTGGCAAATCTCTTAACTCCTCTTGGCCTTAGTTCCTCATATTTAAAATAAAGGGGTGTGAAAAGATGCCCAGAGATGGTAATTACTATGGGGGAGGGGAATCAGGTTTCTGCCTGGAGGCCAGAGGAACCCAGTGTCTGCTCTGTATTGTCTCCTCTGGCCTCATTCTGGAAAGAGGCCTTATTTTAGGTCCCCCAGAGGGGAGAAGGTTTGGTGACCTCAGCCTCCCAAAATGAACACAGAGGGGAGTCCCATACCTCACCATACCTCATGTTTAGCACAGAGGGCACTGGGAACAACAGACCAGGGACCATAAGGAGGCTCAGCACATGGGAGGTTGGGGCTTTTCCCCATTGGTTACTTGGATACCTGAGTTTGTGTCCCAGGTGGAAAACCTGCAGAGTTTGCTTGCTGTTTGTCTATTCAGGGGTATGGTTTGTGTGGAAGTGCAGGACACACTGCTTTGGATCCTGCATCCTACTCTCCAGCTAAGTGGGTTGTGGTCATGCTAAAGAGGGAGGGAGGCAGGATGAGGCCCTGGGACTGTGAGGGGAAGGGAAGGCAGGGTTGCCAGGATGGGCCTGGGAAGGGTCTCTAGGCTTGAGCAACAGAAACTTCCAGAGGCCCCCACAATGAGTGATTGGATTAAATGATTTATCAGCCCCATCCCAGCTCACACATGAAGTGTTGATTTCATTTCCCTACCTTCCATGAGCAATGCAGCAAACATCAAGCACCACAGATGTGCTCAGACTTGAGCCTGACTCATAGAAGAGAGTCTGGGGCTGCCAGGCTTCAGACACCAGATTATAATCAGCTTCTTCCCAGGCACTGCACACATGAGGCCCATGCCATGGGCAAACAGTGCACAGGCGTGGTTCAGACTCTGCAGAGACCGTGGAAAGTTCACCTGACAGAAAAGATCTGGAGGAATTCACCTCACAGATCTCTCAACAGAGCTAACTGTGTTCTTTGGGCCCCTGTTACTATTTAGGTGAGAGTTGCAAAGGCAGCCTCTCCTAGATTACAAAGTGTGGGTGGAAGTCATCAATACTTCAATAGTACCAGCTTTGGGACCTACCCTCAGGCCTCTCCTACACCCTCCCTGCCAGGCTCCTAGCCATCCTACCAGGGAGAGCTGGTAAGTGCTTTTGCCTTGGGGCTGGAGGTTGGAAATACCGTCAGCAATGGTGTCAGGGTGAAGCTAAAATACGGCATCTCCAGGGGACACCCAGGCTGTGGGCCATGGCAGAGGCTGTAGCGAGGAGTTCAGCATGCAGAATCTGGGAGGGCAGGGATGGGCCCAGTGGAGTCTCCACCACCCAATAGTTCCTTAAATTGTTGAACGTCTAATTAGTGTGGAGAGGTGGTGAAGGAGGGGCCACTGAGTGGGTCTTAGAGTGCAATGAGAGAGATTTGGGAAGCAGAGGTCTTTGGAATTCGGTTTTAGAGAATTAAGGACGAATTAAGGAAGGAATAATTTCTGAGTGCCTACTCTAGGGGACACACGTGAGGTTGACACCCCCTCTGATTCCTCCTCCTCCTGCTTCTATTGTAATTATTAACTGGACTCAGACAACATTTATGGAGCACTGCCTGGTTGCTAAGCCCTATGCTGGGGAGCCGGTGATGGGAGATGAAAGTCAACATCTTTACCCTTCAGGAGCTGAGTCAATTGAGAGAAGAAAGCTCTGCATGCTCTGTGAGCCACAAGACAAGATGATATAAATCAAAGCTCTCCCAAGCCTTCAAGGCCCAACCCAAATCCTATCTCCTTCACAAAACCTTTCCAGATCCACCTATTGAAAATTAATCTCCTGACTCCCATGTCTCCAGGGCCTTTGGCTTGTACCTTTCCTATGGTCCTTACCACTATTTACCTTGTGTTAGAGTGATTTATGCACATGTCAGCCTCTTCCACTAGAATGTGAATTCCTGGGGACAGAAATATTGATGAAGGGCCTTTCTGTGACTTTGACTACTGTATGAAGGACCAACATAACATCAATAACCCACTTCACATTTTAAGATGATTTTATGACAAAACAATTAAAATTAAATGTAATTAAAACATTTTCACATATTCATTCTCATAGCCAACAGTGTTTTGTGTGTGCATTTTATAGATGCTACGCAGGAGGCAGAGAGCTGGCTGTGACCTGTACAAGGTCACAGAACTAGTTAACAGCAGGGCTAAGCCCAGCACTCGGCCCATGTGTGCTCAGCAGTCTAAGTCTGGCACTTAACCGATGTGGCTGTGTTGCATATTCCTAGTCCCATTAAATCACCCTTAGTGAGCAAGTCTGTATTCTGCTATGTATAAGCAGTTTGGCTTCCTTGTCATGAGTGTGGTTTAGTAAGTTCTCTCCCTGTTTAGACATAAAACCAAGCCAGTTGAAACAAATTGCATCGTTTAAGTGCCTTTCCAGACTGGTTGTGACTCTTGCCCTGACAATTTTTAGGTCTGCAGAGGCTCCTCTGTAGCAATTTTCCCCACAAAAACCATGTGGCTTCAGAGTGATTAGAGTTGGGTGTGCTTGAACACTGATCTTTCCACTCTTCCTCCCTCAAACTTCTCAAGGCTTTGTGACAACATTGAAAGATAGGCTCAGTTATCTGCCATTGACAAATGAGGTGATTGAGGCTCTGAGAGGTGGAATGACTTATGTCCCTGAAACTGCCACTGTTAGGATTCAAACCCACGTGTGTTTGTCTGTTTGGATGCTAAAGACTTTCCATTATGCCCACATGGAATTCTTTTCACTAATGGGGAGGGACTGGGAAAGCAGGGCCTGACTCTATTATCTCTAGTGACCAACTTCATTTGTAAGATGTCAAATATAGGAGTGATTTTTCTGGGAGACTTAGTCAGAATCATTGGATAATGACCATGAGTCAATGATTCACTTTTGAGATTGGTACACACTGCTTGAAGGCTGGGTATGATGATATGATTTTTTTTTCTCTCCCAGTTTGAACATATTAATTGGCAGAAGTGTCCCCTGTGATCTTTCAGTACAACATTCTTCCTGCAGCCACACCTGACCAGTGGGAGGACTGACTAAATCCTTCAACCTCTCCATCCCATGCCTTTACATCTGCTGTGTTTCCCACGTGGTGAGTCTTTTCTTTACACCTCTAACTAGGCTCCCATCTGTCAACATCCCACTGGACTGGGCATATGGACTGGCTGAATTGAGTTGATTTGTACTTTGGCAAGACCAGTCTTCATGCAATAAACATTAAGGGACAAGTCAAAAGCAGAAGATAACTAATAATGGAAGGAAAGGAAAGAGAGTTGGTGAGGGCCAGATTTGGCTCAGAAACTTGAATTTCTTTTGTTGGGCAGTACAGAGCCAAGGAGGTTTTTGAGCAGAGAAGTGGACCACATGATATAACTTATATTTTAGGAGGGTAGATCTGGTAGGAGAAAGCAAAAGTATGAAGGCTGCTTAGTAGATTCTTAGAATAGTCTAATTACAATGTGATGAGAGCCTGAGGCAGGGAAGTAGCCATAGACTGGACAGCAGGGATAGATGGGAGGTATTTTGAATGGGGTAGACTGGAGTCATTTTCTAATGGGATCTCACAAAAAATGTGGCACAACACAGAAGAAAGCATACAGGCTTTGGAATGAATCACTCTCGGTTATGAATCTCAGCTCAGTCACCTGCAGGTGTGTGACCTTTGGCAAGTCATGTAAACTTGCTGAGTTTCAGTTCTTCATCTGTCAGATAGTAATATTTGACAACTTAGACCTGTTGTGAAAATCAATAGAAGCGACAAACATGCAAAGATAGTCACATTGCAGAGGATCAGTCAGCGATCGCCATCATAAAGGGAAGTGGCAATGTATCCTAGCTAAGGGCAGGCCTAGAAGTGTTGCACTTCTGCTCCTTTGCAGCTGTTTGAAGTTGGGAAAATGACTGAACCTGGGTGAATCTTGGTAACACGGGAATAGTAAGAGCTCTCCCACAGATCTTTCTTAATGAATATCATATTAAATTAGATAAATGTATGGGGAGTGATTAGCTTATGATGGGCACATAGGAAGCCCTCAGGTAAAGAATAGTTGCTAATATCATCATTATTAGGGCCTGATGGGCACTGCTGACTGGCTGAATCAGCTTCCATTTCTACCCCATTTTCTCTTTTCTGCTTATACTACAGAATTTCTAAATACTGTCTTTCCTAGCCTCCTTTGTGCTGGGAGTGGCCACGTGACACAGTTCTGGCCAATAAGACATGAGCACATGTCTGCTGGGGGGTGCAGGAAATGCTTTTAAACTCAAGATTAAAGGAAGAGCCCCAGTCAGTATTACCCAATTTCATTCTGCCCCTTATTCCTGCCTTAAGTTCATGGATCATGCCTGAGGCTGGGACAGACAATTCACAACCATGAAGAAAAGGCAAAGAGAATCACAAAGATGCCAGCCCAACGCTAGGAAGCTACTAGCCTACACCAATGCCAACAGCCATCCATTTATGAGACTTCTTGTCATGTGAGAAGAATGAACCTTCTGCATGTAAGTCACTATTTCATCTGTCAAATAGTAATATTTGACAACTCAGACCTGTTGTGAAAATCAATAGAAGCGACAAACATGCAAAGATAGTCACATTGCAGAGGATTAGTCAGCGATCGCCATCATAAAGGGAGGTGGCAATGTATCCTAGCTAAGGGCAGGCCTAGAAGTGTTGCACTTCTGCTCCTTTGCCGCTGTTTGAAGTTGGAGTTTTCTGCATACTTGTAGCTGAATGCAGTCTTAATTGATAAAAGAGGTAAAGGAAGGAGAGCAGAGAAGGGTCACTAGGTGCTTCAGAGCATCAACATTCTAGCTTAAGGAAACTGCTCCATGTTTTCCATATAGTGTCACTGTTTTCCCTCTTACAGGGAGCTCCCTGACTGGAACCCTCACTCTCCTCTCTGCCCCCATCTCTGCCTGCATAAATCCTTCAAGGCTCAGTCTAGGGTCACCTTACCTATGAGCTATCTTAATCTCTCTGTGTAGAATCAATCTTTCCTCTTTTAATTTCTGTTATAAAGACTTACAATAATCATATTCGCAAATGGCTATGTAGTGTGTTATTGGTGTTCATAGCTTACTTCTACTAGTAGAAACTAAGTTCCTTTAGAGACATTATTTCCGAATAAGATACACACAATCTTACAAAAAATATTAGATATTATTATTTTGTTCTTTAAGTATTTGGTCTATTCATTCAATAAACGTGTACTAAGAATCTACTATATATACCATTAGGGTTAATAACTTAATCTCTAATGACAAACAGTTTGGGCTCTATGGAACAATTTACTCAGTTTCTTTGTCTTTCAAATAGGGATAATGGTAAAAATAGAGATTTTATAAAGAATAACTGAGTTAACATCTGTAAAATATAGAGAACAGTATCTAGAATACAGAAAATACTCAGGGAATATCTATTGTTAATATTATTATTATTGTTGTTGTTTACCAAGCTATTAGTTTCTAAGAATATACTTGTTTTCTACCAAACCGTAGGACCTCAGCAAATGTTGACTGAATAACTTGTGAATAACTTCTGTATGTGTACCTCTGAAATGTTTAAAAAACTGCAAATGAAACTAATTTAAATTCATATATACTTAAGTATATTAATGTTCATGAATAATTCACATTAACAAATACGTGTTTTTCTATTGATTTTCTTTGGAGATTGCATTGAGAATTTCACAACAGCTCTTGAAGTAATTGGAGAAGCAATGGCAACTACCACAAAGCCAGAAACAGGAATGGCTTAAGTCAATTAGAAAATTCATTTGCTTTTAAATTCAACAGTTGTCTGTTCTCTGCCTGCCCTGGTTTAGCACCTAGAGAGCCTGCCACCACATGAGCCTCCAGAGTGAAAGGTGACCCTTTCCTCTGACCCACAGGAACCCATGATAGTTTAAGCCCAACATACAGCAGCAGCTTCATTTCCAACCCTTGCTGAGAGCCTGGGCACTGCAATCAGAAGGTCTTTGTGTAGATTCTTGTTTTGATGCTTGCTAGGTGTGTAGTCCCTCTGGGCCTTAGTTTACCATGTACAAAATAGAATAATAAGGATATTCCCCATACTGAGTTATTGTGAATCTTGGTTGTGTAATAATCCAGGTGAAGTGCTTAGCGCAGAGCTGAACACATGGCACATGATCAGTAAGTGTGATTCATCATGTCATGCCAGTTCACCTAACAGTCTAGGCACATTGTCTTCTTAACTGAACTCCTTCAACACTACACAATTTTTTACCTGCTCTTCATACCACACAGTCCTTTTTCATGTTTTCTATTTTATTTATTTATTTTTGAGACCGAGTCTCTGTCACTCTGGCTGGAGTGCAGTGGTGCAATCGTGGCTCACACTCCTTGGCTCAATCTCCTTGGCTCAAACAATCCTCCCACCTCAGCCTCCAGAGTAACTGGGACTACAGTCACATGCCACCACGCCCAGCTAATTTTTTAAATTTTTTTGTAGAGAGAGGGTCTTCCTACGTTGCTCAGGCTGGCCTGAAACTCCTGGGCTCAAGCGATCCTCCCGCCTTGGCCTCCCAAAATGCTGGGATTACAGATGTTAGCCACCACGCCTGGCGTGGATAAAATTCTACTTATTCATCAAGAGTCATCACAGATAACACCCTAATGAGATATATGACATGATGTGATCGTGCATTCTGAGTTTATTATCTTTTTGGGGATACAAACAAGTAAACATAGTACTGACAACAACAGATAATATTTTGAGTGAATTGCTTAAAGGACCTTTTACCAAGCACCCATATATTTTACTAGCCTGGAATATTTGACATGTCTTTCCATCTACCATTCAATCTAAGCCCATTACTAACAAAGACCCTGAGAAGAGAATCCTATTCTCTTAAATTGAGGTGGAATGTCAGATCATTGCTGAGTCAAGGAGGGACTGATACTTGTTAAGTATCTACTATCTGTTGGTACTTTAAGTATGAGGGCCTTATACATCCTCATCTTTAGTCCTTACTACAACTCTAGCAGGTAGATAGTAGTATTGATTTTACACAGGAGGAAACTGAGGGACAGAGATGCTGCGTTACTTGCTTGTGGTTATACAGTGGACATATAGTGGCTTTGGGATTTGAACTCAGGTCTCTCTGCTGACAGAGTCTGCATATTTCTCTAGGTTTTGCTGGAGAGGAGCTAGAGCAGTATGGAGTTAGGGGGTGGATAGAAGATACAGTAAGGAGCTGGGGCAGGCAGGAAAGTCAAACTTTTTATCTTTGCCAATCTTATGAAGGGCTGATCCTGACTAAAACTCTGGCAGATGTACATTAATAATAGAAAAACATTTCTGTGTAGACTCATTTTGTTTGCAGAATGGAAATTACTGCATCATGGTCACATACACAAACGTGTTTTATTTGGAAACCAAGAACTTTGATCATCTTGTGAATTCACATTGAATTACACCTGGCATGTTGGAAAGCCTGTTTTAGATCTAGTCATTCCTTAATTAGAATCCCGATTCTGACATATGAATTGTCAGGCTTCAGGCCAGTGACTTAATGGAGCCTCGATTGCCTCATCTAGAAATGAGATTATTGATTGTATCAACTCAGAGGACTATAAAATGAAGTGTGATTAGGAATGCATATATAATTTATCATTTAAACAGGAACATGTGAGAAGTAGGTTGGGGGTATTGGTCCTGTTAAGAATTTTACTGGGACAACAAGTGTAAACTGATCTTGAGCAAATTACATTGTATCGTCACACCAGGTATGCTCTATAAGAAGTGTCTAGCACAGTGCTTCCTATCTTCTAAGTGCTAGCAAATGCTCTTCCTTGATAGTATTTTAAGCACAGTCCCAAAATTAAGTGACTTTGTCCTGTTTAAAATTTTCTGAATGTATTAGACTCACAGGCCGGGTTCTATTAGTTATTCATATTCTCAAGTGTGACAGACCAGTGAACGTGTAGAGACTAATCAGAACAATGAAATAGGATTCTCAGTGCAGTTAGAAGAAGACAAGAGGATTCATTCAAAGGGAAGAAGAAAGAAGTATGTGCTGTAATCTTTTTAAAAACAAACAGAGAACATACCAGCTTCAGATCAGAAGATGGGAGCGGGGATGTAAATGAACAAAAGGCAGTAAGTTAGAGCAGTCCATTTATTAACCAACATCCACAAAGGAGTGAAGCAGAGGCCAGACTACCCCAGCAAGCTGAGGCACCTTCAGCAACTGCTGAACAATACTCTGGCAGATCCAGCAGGGGATAAAGGTGGACTACATCTAGGATTTTGTTGTTTCTAACAGTGGATACTTAATAAATGTTAGTTTCCTTTCTTTCACTTCATTTGTGGTAAGGATTGATAAAATAATCTGACAAGTTGGTTTATAGTTTATACCCATAGCCTAATAGCTACTGAATGGAGTAGAAGTTGATGATCACTAATCCCTGCCTAATCATTAGATCTTCATTCCTTTCTTCCTTCTCTTACCTTCTTCTCTATCCTCCTCTTCTTCCCCCCTCCCCTCATCCCTTCCCCTCTTCCTTCCTTCCATCCTCAGCTATTTATTGAGCCAGGAACAGAAGATATGATGGTGAATAGACAGGCCTGCGATTTATCAGGAAGACACACACCAAGGAGATAATTGACTACAATGGTGTTAGGTACCCTGAGATCTGAGTCGACTCCTCACCGTGGGCCCTTCATTTTTAATATGTGTTTGACGTGTCCATGTGACTATTCACAAAGCATCTCAAACATGACATGTCCAACACTAAACTCCTGACCTTCCCCTCACATCCAGATCTCCCTGATTTACCTGTCAGAGTTGATGGTATCACTTGGTCAACCCAGGCCAGAAGCAGCCTCGGGGTTACTTTTGACTCTTTCCTCTCATCAATTCCTTTAATTCTATGTGTTATTTTTATTTATTTTAAATTATTATTATTATTACTATTGGCACAGGGTCTCGCTCTGTCACCCAGGCTGGAGTGTAGTAGCGCAATCTCGGTTCACTGCAACCACTGCTTCCCAGGCTCAAGCAATTCTCCAGCCTTAGCCTCCTGAGTAGCTGGGACTGCAGGTGCCCACCACTACGCCCAGCTAATTTTTGTATTTTTTGTAGAAGCAGGGCTTCACCACATTGCCCAGCCTGTTCTCGAACTCTTCAGCTCAAAGCAATGTGCCTGCCTCAGCCCTTCAAAGTGCTAGGATTACAGGCGTGAGCCACGGCACCTGGCCAGTCTATGTGTTACTAAGACTTGGGTTCTCCTACTATATTTTGCCTTTTTGTTTTTGTTGATGATGAAGATGACAAGTCAGTGGGGAGGGTGGCTACAGAGGGGAAGGGAAGCTCTCTGTTCACCCTGCTTTATTGGAATAAGAGTGACTTGTTTGCCAAATTTTTTCAATGATGAGAAAATCAACAACATATCCACCAGGACACCCTCCACCCTTCATCCCGCCATATCTATCATCTATTTACCCATTTGAGTAATGACAGAAATAAGCTGCTTCATAATTAATCTCATTTTACCTGAGTGTTTGGAGTTAAAAATCATTTGCATTTCCACAATGGTCCAGCAATCCCTTATCCCATCCATCAATTGGAATAGTAAATTGGCTGCCCAGTTTCCATCTGATCTTTAATTGAATAACTGCATGTCATCAACACAAATTTGCAGTTTGGCCTAAAGCTTGTTTTGGAGGGGCTTTGCTTCTTTACTAAAGTGTTTCCAATTTTTACTTTATGTTACATCCACGTACAGGGTGCGACAGTGTGTGTGTGCACAGAGAGAGGGAGAGAAGTATCTGGGGGTGGCAGTGGGGAAGAGGTAGAAATGAAGGTGTTGGAACTGCAGAGGCACACACACCACTAATTAAAATGGGGAAATAGCATTCTTTCATTGGGGCCACAGGCAATGAACGTCCCTTAGGGAAAAAAAAGTGGAGTCTCTAATACTCAGACATTTGCAACTGGATAATAACTTTGCAAAATGTGACTGACAGTTACCAGATTATCTCCTTAATCACACCTTTGTTTCCATTAAGCAGAGCTTATGCTCTCAGCAGGTTTCAAACATGTGTTAATGTTGAACATCCCATGGAAAAATCAAAGAGCTGTAGGGACTGGAGTTTTGTGGAGGGACTCCACAAAGAAAGAAA
This sequence comes from Rhinopithecus bieti, assembly GCF_001698545.2. Taxonomy (NCBI): domain Eukaryota; kingdom Metazoa; phylum Chordata; class Mammalia; order Primates; family Cercopithecidae; genus Rhinopithecus; species Rhinopithecus bieti. The sequence continues at coordinate 498,882 of NW_016812346.1, read as the reverse complement.
GATTCTGGGGTGAGGGGCAGAAAAACCAGTGTGGAGTGAAAACAGCTTCAGCCTGCTCTGCACTGGCTTCCCCGGCCATGATGTCTCAGAAAGTCAGGAACATCAGTGAAAGATGATAGAAATGTAGGGGAAAGCATGAAAATCAGCAAACCCTGCAGAAATTTTGTTGTCGTTTTGTCTTAATAAAATCTTGGGATTCCAAAAGTCAGTTGTTTTAATGGATTAATTCTCGGAGATTTAATATATCATTTTATTGAGTCTTCTTTGATTCACTCCAAATGTCTAACAACTCCAAATTGTTAACCTGGCTATAAACCCTCTGAAAGAGAGGAAAATGATCAGAGTACCAGTCTCTGTGGGTTAAAACAGAGCCCCCAGTAAGATCCAGGGTACCTTAGGAGTTACTAGAACCTCTTTGTAGAAGTTTGCAAGGTGAGGACACTGGGAAATTAACACTAGCTAAGAGTCTATACTAGGTGCAGTGTGTATACTAACTTGGCCAATCTGCACTCTGGTATCTATTATTATCCTGTGTTGGAGATGAGGAAACAACTGAGCCTCAGAGAGATCCATTAACTTGCTCAAGGAACCACATTGAGGAAATCATGGCGTCAGAATTTGCACCCAGATCCTCCTGGAGCAAAGTGCACAGGAGTTGTTGTTGGAGGGTTTCTCTCTAGATCCCAATTTAAAAGATTCCCCTTTCCCCTTCCCCATACCTCCCCTTTCTCTTCCTCTTTCTCCTTTTTCCTCTTGCTTTTAAAATTTTCTTCCAATTTCCAAATGTGTGGGTATTTTCCACTAGCTTCTCCATATCCATTTCCCACTCTTTTCAACCCTGATCTGTGCCTCATAGAACAGCCACCCTTGCTTTCTGGCTTTGAGTTGTGTTTGGCCAATAGGAGGCACTGACAGTAGACAGGAGGGAGGGAATTTATTTCTCCGACTCCCTCCCTATCCTGCCTGCTGTGGTGGTTGCCCATATCCTGTCAGGTGGTGTCTTCTACATCAGCTCAAAATTCCCAACCTTTCCCAAATGTTCATCTTTTAAAAGTGGTTGAGGACCCCCAAAGAGCTTTGGCTTAATTTTCTTGATGTTTACTATATTAGCAATCAAAACTGAGAAATTCTCAAACACAAGAATACACAGATGTATATTCCATTAGCCATGACAGCAATGACATCATCACAAGTTAGGTAGCATCTGAAAAACTTCACTGTGTACTCATGAAAGGAGGAGAGCAAAGAAGGCAAATGATGTCTTAGTATTATTATGAAATAGTTTTGGCCTTGTGAACACCTAGTAGAGTCTCAGGAACACCCCACAGGTTCACCCTTCCCAAACTGCTTCTTCAGGGTTGCTATGGGATGCCTTTCCATTTTTTGCTGACTCTCCTTCCTCTGCCTAAAACTCTTTATCACTCTCTTTATGCAATTCTCCTCAATTTCTCCATTTGAGTGCAGCATCTGTTTCTCCAGGAGACCTGACTCCTCATTGGCTGACATGTGGCTGGGATTTTATCTTGGAGGAAGCGTCAGGTCAGAAACAGCTCAGGAGTGCTGGGGGCAAAGAAAAACATTTCTTCCACTGGCAATTACCTTTATTCTGCAAACTTCAATTCACATTGTATTATATATTATAGATAATCTAGAGGTGATTTAAAGTATACAGGAGGAAGTACATAGGTTATATGCAAATACTATGCCATTTTATATAAAGTGCTTGAATATCCATGGATTTTGGTATCTGCAGGGGAAAGGGGATTGGTAGCATTTTCTGGATCCAATCCCCTACAAGTACAAAGGGATGACTGTATTTATCATTTCCTCATAGATCAAAGGTAGTATCTAGAATCAGAGTGATAACCATTTCTTTGTGCCTGACCCTGGCCAGGACATAAGAGATCTGTTTCTTTTTGGAGCGGTAGACAAACTGGAGCATTTTCAGAGGACAGGTGGGAGTCCAGAAATCAAGTTCATCAGGAAGAGGTGAAGGAACAGTTTCCTCTGAAGGAAAGAAGCCTCAGGGGAACTTGGATATTTTCACATACCTCTTCCTCAGCCTTTTTCTTCTTCTTTTTTTTTTTTTCTTTTTTCTTTTGCTCTCATTTCCCTGGTGCCCAGGCTGGAGTGCAATGACACAATCTCAGCTTACTGCAACCTCCTCCTCCCCGGTTTAAGCAATTCTCCTGCCTCAGCCTCCTAAGTAGCTGGGATTACAGGTGCCCACCATCATGCCCAGCAATTTTTCTGTATTTTTAGTAGAGACAGGGTTTCACCATATTGGCAGGGCTGGTCTCGAACTCCCGAACTCAGGTGATCCACCCGCCTTGGCCTCCTAAAGTGCTGGGATTACAGGCATGAGCCACCGCGCCCAGCCTTCAGCTAGCCTTTCTTGTCCCAGGGAAGAGTGGTTCTTCACTCCTTTTTCTGGTCCTTCACTGAATTTGGGTCAGATTTCAATTGCACCATATCACTTTATATTGCCATTATTTTCCCACTTATTCCCTTCTAGACTGCTAGCTCCTCAAGACAGGTTGAGTTACAAAGGCAGTCCTATCTTTGAAGTATAATAAATTTGTTTGTTGAAGGAAGAAATAGAGATGACATTCTTTCTTAAGTGCCATTTTGTTTTCCATAGTCAACTAAAGATAGTTCCTGCTTACTTACAAAGACTTTATTTTTCTGAATCACCTAGGAAGACATTCAATGTGCCTACAAAATAAAGGGAAGTGCCAGAAACGTTTATACAGGTGTTGCGATATTTGGGGGATAAACTGGATTTGAATTTTAAAAGCCTGAATCTCAATCCTAGTCCCACCACTGGCCAACTAGCTGCCTTTTGCAAGTCACATTCTTTCTGTGAGCCTCAGATGCTCAGATCAAGTGGGTTGGACTAGAAGAGTGGATTCCAACTTGGGTGTATGGTTCTCCATCTCAAGGTGTCATTGAAGGGGTCTGGTGATCCACACAGACACCAAGTATTGTCAGCCACCTAAAAAATTAGTATCCCTGGCTTATATCTGAGCTATGTTTTCATATATATGGAAATGTGGTTATAAGTGATAAAATACAAGATTAATGCAGTTTTGAATTTATTGTATCTATTTTTCCTTTTCTTTTCTAACCAAGAGATAATAACATCATCTGATGTGGTATGTTATGACATTAAAAGAAGCCCTTATTCTTGGGAAAATTGGGTATCACTGAACCTCAAGTCTTGGTTTTGATTCTGAAGCCTGTGGCTCTGATGAAGAGAGAAGAGACAGGGAAGTTTATCTCAGCTGTAGATATGAAGGGCTTTACTAACCATGGAAGTAAACACTGAGGTAGGTAATACCCAGCAAAAGCCAATGAACACATTTTCGAATTTTCTAATTTTTTTTCCTTCTCCACAGATAGTATCCATGACATAAGTATAAGTTCCCATATTATAAGAACAGTACAAAAGTATTTAAACAGTATAGATGCAATGCTTTTTTCCCCTAAACATTGAGAAATCATTACTTGCTCTCATTTTGGATAAAATATCTTTTTCTATTATAATCATTCAAAAATATTTTAGAAACCTATTTCCTTTAAAAGATGAGACAGATTTGGGGGAAAATTCAAGCTACTGAACAACATGCCTTAGAAGCCACTAAACAGATTAAAATAAATTTGTCAATTTTCAGGGATATTTACAAAAGCCCAATTTGAGGAACTCAGTAGCAATTGAATGGGAATCTTCAATTCTTAGAACTAATGAATGAAAGCAATGCTTTAAAATTTTTCAGTTTTATTTCTATATCTTTCTACTTACTAAAATCATATTCGTCCATTGTAGAATTTGGATTCCCCTTCCTTTAACTTTCATTTCCAAAGAAAATATGTTACTATGAATCTACATGCAGTATTTTATATGCTTGCATATAGCTCTATTTCCATATTTAGAAATTTAAAGTTGTTTTATATCATTCACACTATTTGATGACTTGCTGATATGGTTTGGCTCTGTGTCCCCACCCAAATCTCATCTGGAATTGTAATACCCATATGAAGGGAGGGACCTGGTGGGGGCTGATTGGATCTTGGGGGCGTTTCCTCCAGGCTGTTCTCATGATAGTGAGTTCTCATGTGATCTGATGGTTTAAAGTGATGTAGCAGTCCTCCCAAGCCCTCCTGCTGCCATGTAAGACATTTCTTGTTTTCCCTTCACCACGATAGTAAGTTTCCTGAGGCCTCCCAAGTCAGGTGTAACTGTGAGTCAATTAAACCTCTTTTCTTTGTAAATTATCCAGTCTCAGGTAGTTCTTTATAGCATTGTGAGAATGGACTAATATACTTGCTTTCTCTTAAATTTTTTTTATTAGCTAGTATGGACTTTCATAAAGAACTGTAGGTAAGTTAAGTGTAAATTATAAAGCATAATAATAAAATTTTGAATCATATCATCTTGTAATAATGCTTTCTTGCTCTAAGATTTTGTGAGATTTTATTCAATTATAATTTTATTCATTTATAGATTCATTCAAGTTATTCATACATAGCTGTATTTAAAAAATTTGCATTGCTGTATTGATATTCCAATTGAGTGAGGTTACTGTACGTTTATCTAAACTCTTGTTGATGGACATTTGATTTTAAATTTTTGATCTTTTTCTTTTCTATTTCAAAAAAATTCTACCCAGGAAATTTTATGTTTCCTGATGCAAGTGTGTAGGAATTGTCTGGTAGTCCACTAGTAGTAGACTAGGTCATAGGTATATACATAAAATACCAAATTGTTCTCCATATTAGTTGTATATAAATAAGTATATAAATATAAATCAGTATATAAATAAGCCTCCATTTCCTTACATCTTTGGCAATATTAGATATTTCCCATTTGGTACTGCTTATATAGATCTCATTATGGCTTCAATTTGCATTTTCTTAATTACTTAAAAAATATTTGCCATTTGTTTTTCTTTCTCTGTGACATACCTATTCAAGTCTTTTGTTCATTAGTCTATTGTTTTGACTTTCTTTTATTGGCATTTAGCTAACATTATTGATTATTAGTAAAGGGAAATTCTTCTGCTTTTACAGCATTTATGGCTGACATCTTAATTGACGAAGCAGAAGCTATTTCTAACCTCTTTTTCTGTTGCTTCCTCATACTGTTGAAGTTTCAAAGTCAAATAATAATTTTCCCAGAGTCCCTTGCAAGTAGGAGTAGCATGTGACTCATTTCTGGGGCCATGACATGCACGCATACATCTTCTGTGGATGTATCTGAGAGAGCTTTGGCTTTCATGATAAAATGATACAGATGCAGCTGTCATACCTTGTGCCATCCCCTTACTTGATTGTCACTTGAATGTAGATGCAATGCTGGGAGCTACAACAGCCATATGATGAGCTTGAGGGAAAAGCTAAGAAATTTATAAAAATTCTGCCCTTGACAATTCTTATACTATTCATCTCCAAATTTCTGGTTATGTGACTTTTTAAAAAATACGGTTTGCTTAGATAGTATAAATCCAATTTTCTTTTAATTAGAGTGGAATACATCTTGACTGATATGCCATCTTATCCAGTAAGTCCTCAGACTAGATTCTCATATCCAGCAGTGTCCAAAAAGGTAGTAAAGAAATTCCATAAGCAATTTCGTTAATTCAGAACACGAAATTTTAACAGGGCTGGTATGATCTGGCCATTCCCTTTCTTTTATCAGTGTCCAAAAGGTAGTAAAGAAATTCCATAAGCAATTTTGTAAATTCAGAACATGAAATTTTTAACAGGGCTGGTATGATCTGGCCACTCCCTTTCTTTTTATCTTTAGGGTGTAGGTGCACTACTAGGCCTTTCACTCATTTGGCTTCACCCACCTGCCCCTTTATCACTTCCAAGAAAGTATGAAATTCTTCCCTACGTATGGCCTTCAATCATCCCATTTCATTTGCCTGGATTTCCTTTCCTTTAACTTTCATTTCCTTTCTAAATTAATCTCACCTGTTATTATCTTATCATTAAAGCAGATCACAATTTGTTTTCTTCACTAGGTTTTGAGTTCCAACAGAGAATACTCTATGTCAGTTTCCTTCTTAATTTTATACCCAGCATAGCCTAGCCCTGCACATGAGAGGCAGGAAGCACTCAAAAATATTTTGTTAAGTGAACAGATGAATATCTTGTGTGTTAACCAAGTGTCAAACAACACTTACTTAGTTTCTCTTTAACTTTATAAGCCTCGGGTTTTTCACATTTGGGATGAGATAATAATTCCTCCACCTCTCAGTGTGGTTTTAAAATTAAAAGTGATAACTCTGTGTATGTGCTTGGAATGGGGTTTGGAGCATTTGTCTCTGAGAAGGGGAATCATTATTTACCAATTAGCAAATTTTTCTTGCAACTTCTGTTCTTCAGACTTTAAAAGTAACACTTGATATGATTAATAATTATTTAATCTAATATTTATTGAGCATGTGTTTGTGTACTTTATACACACCAAGCACTTTATATACATTATCTTATTGATTTTTAGGAGGTAGCCTCCGTTATTATCCCCTTTTTATAGGTAAGGAAACTGAGGCTGAACAAGGATAACTACAAGACTTGTGAGGCACTCCACCATTACTTGTAGACATATATGATGAAATTGTGGTTGATCAGTTACTATTTAATCAGAGTCTGCTATTTATGGGAAATGTTCTCTGCATTTGCTTCATTTTGTTCTTTTCCTGAGACAAAGGAAAGCAGAATAAAACATGCTGATATCAGGTTTTAAGAAAAGCAGCTTCCAAACACTGCTCTGAGGTCAATACACACTTTCATTCCAATCTTCTCTCCTCCTAGATCCACAGACTCTGAAATGAAAATTGACCTAGGAAAGATCCTGAGCCAGGAAACAATGGCTGAGTCCTGCTTGGGCAGCATACTTTTGAGGTTCCAAAAAGTAAATTAATATACGTCACAGAAATTTTGGTACACAGATTGAAACTAGAAGCATTTATTTTAACCAGAGCTCCTAGTTTAGTAGTTTACATGTAGGGGCTTCTTAATAAACGTTGGTTGAAATGCATTCCATGAGCATGATGATATAGTGAGATTTTATCATAATGTTCAGTGCTCAATGTAGTTTATCTTAATTGTTACTCAATACATAATTGATGTTCTTCAAAATTTGCCCCAACCTACCATTATAATTTTTTCTCTTAACTTTCTACCCCTGCCTATAGTTCTAACCACACCTGAGTACTGTTTTCTGCACACACCCTGATGTTTCTGTTCCTTTGCTTGTGCTGTGTGCCTCCTAGAATTCCTGCACCACCCTCCCCTTTAAAAAAACAGGCCGGCTCATTCTGTATTTCTTTGCTAGACTGACTTTTTCATTCAGACTGTCCAAGCTAAGTCATATCTATACACATGTGTTTCCCAATCTTTTAGATATAACTATGGCAGCCTTTTTCATTTTGTGGCACAGCATGGCAGGTGGGTAAAGCATAGACTTTAGAGTTGGAAATATCTGGGGACAAATGCCAACTCTGCCACATAAAAATCACATACCCAGTGCAAATTTACCTAAACATGAGCTTCCATTTTTTTGAAGATAGAGATATTATTATCTGTTTATTAGGGCTGTTGTGAGGAACAAGTAAGGAAACATGCAAAATATTCAGCACAGAATCTGACACATGGTCAGCCTCTGCCTTGTTCTGCTGATTCAGGTTCTCAGTTCAAATAGGATTTCTTGAGAAAGGCCCCTATTTAATATCCCACACGTCTTCTCTGGTCTCCTTTTAAAGCTCTGGACCTAGGCTGTTGTGTTCAATTCCAAATCTACCACTTATTAGCTTGGATAAGTTTGAACAAATTACTTAACTTTCTTGCCTTACTTTTCTCACAAGTAAAATGGAGCTAATAATAATTGCCTCATAGACATGTTACAGGGATCATTTAAACCTTAGAACAGTGCCAGACATAGAGAAAATTCTGGCTGTTGCTGTGTTGTTCATTCCTCTTTCCCCAGGGTCTACATTAGTTTCTGACTCAAGAAGGTACTCATTTCATATCTGTGGAACCACTGAATGTGTATGCTTTGGTTCTCTTCTCCTTCTCTTGCATATGTGGCTCTCCATAGAGTGTGGGGTCCTCTAGGGGTAGGAAGGGACATCGTTATTATGTGCCCAGGATAGGGTCTGGCACCAGGTGATGCTCAGTAAGTTTTATAGGGTGGAAAGGAAATTTTTCAGTTTTGTAATCCTGCCGAGTGACTCCCTGGAAAGTTCATAAACATCAGAACAGTCAGTGCTCTGCCCACCACTCAGCAACTTCTTGCCACCACATACTCAAGCTCACTTAGCAGAAGATGACTCAAGTGTAAAAAGTCACTTCCTCTCTGGCACAACAAAGGACTAGACCATTGTCTTTCTTGACTGGGTACAAGATTTACTTTGTCCTGCTGGCAGATTTATTGGACAATGTACTATTTGGCTGGCAGTAAGATGACTCTTTTCTTTTTTGTGGGTCTAATCCCTTCAATCAATATTTGTTTCTACTTCCCTCTGTCTACAGGCAGAGATGACTAAGCTGATATGACATTTCTAAAGCAAGAGGACAGCATGGCCATGAGAAGGTGTTTGGGTAAAGACAAGGAAGGTCTCATCCTGATGGCATCTCAACAGGTCAGGTACTTTGCTTTCCAGTAAAACCAGCCACTTATGGGGTGAATTTGTTTAACCTCTTTGCAAGCCTCTAAAAAGAGGTGGCATGAAAAGCATGGGTGATGCAGTCAATTAAAATTCAGGCCCAACCAACAAGGAGAAGTAGGCCATGGCTGGCTAACAGAGAGGCATTGACAGAAAGAGACTCTGGCACTGGGAGCCCACATTACTTGAATGTTCTTTTCTTCCAAAACAAGAAACCTCCCAAAGCATAGAGTTACACTGTCCATGTCCGGGTTTATAAAGTGTGTTTCTCTCGCGTAGTGCCCACAGCACAATCCTTGTGGCTTGCTTTACATTCTCCCCCTTCATCTCTATAGGACACAGATGATTCTTGTCCATTTTTATCACAGAGTTTTCTTCCTATTGCCAGATGCAGTATCTGCATGTAGCCTGCAGGCAGGTTCTGAGTGTGCTACCAGACAGATGTCACCTCATAATACATTCACTCCTTGTGCCAACAGGAGAGTCTTTCCCCAAGTCCTCTGCCGGCTGATCACTTTTTAGGTCAGATGAGAGGAGAGAGAGAGGAAGAGGGAAGGGGAGAGAGACTGAGGAAGCCAAGGGGATATGGAATTTGAAATTTTGGGCCTTTAAGCTAGATGTGATCAGAGGTCACCCAAGAAAACAGTAGACCCTACATCTGTTTTAGGTCCTTGAAAATGGGTGTGAAATCTGAAGCATGAGGATGTTAATCAAAAAACTTACAAAATGAGAACATTTTCTTAACAGCTAAAAGTCATTAAATTCACTAATTTATCTTACTTTTTTTTTTTTTTTTTTTTTTTTTTTTGAGGGGGAGTCTTGCTCTGCCACTCAGGCTGGAGTGCAGTGGCCGGATCTCAGCTCACTGCAAGCTCCGCCTCCCGGGTTCACACCATTCTCCTGTCTCAGCCTCCCGAGTAGCTGGGACTACAGGCGCCCGCCTCGTCGCCCGGCTAGTTTTTTGTATTTTTTAGTAGAGACGGGGTTTCACCGTATTAGCCAGGATGGTCTCCATCTCCTGACCTCGTGATCCGCCCGTCTCGGCCTCCCAAAGTGCTGGGATTACAGGCTTGAGCCACCGCGCCCGGCCTATCTTACTTTTTAAACATAACTTTTGATATATAGTCCTTATATTTTGTACATGATCTTGAAGTTGGCTCTTCTCTTGCACAACTGAACACACAGTTGGCAGGTTTAAGTCTAAAATTGTCCAAATGAGGTCAGACATCACTTTTACACAGGCTTAAAATTTGTCCTTCACTCAGTTATATTAAGGTGACAAAGCCTGGTTCTACTTTCTATAGCTGTCACATGAACTATGATAACTATCACACTGTTATTCTCATCACAGATGAGGAAGGGGGCACCACTGTTGTTTGGGAGGCAGCATCTTCATGTTCACAGTGTGTATTTCATTAGTGGAATGAACATGCAGCATAAAGTAGAAAAGTTCTGGTTGCTAAAAAGTCACGTGTTATGCAGTCACGAGCTAGCTGTGGTAGGTAAGAACATGGGCTTTTTAAATAAGGGAGGACTTGAATCCTGTTTGCAGAGTATGAAACTCTATGATTTCTGGGGTCCAATCTTTCAAGGTCAGTGTTAAAAATATCAACATCATAATGAGCTAAAATCTGATGATGGAAGAAATAAAGAGTCAAATAAGTCATATTGTTAACTAACAGAAATTTACTTGCTCTTGAGAGACTGGACCAGCTCGGTTTTAGCACTTGGCAACTCTTTCATTCTAGCTAACCCAAAGCTGCCCAAGCTAACCTTTGCCTCTGTTACAGTAGGGAAAGAATGAAAGTCATGGGCTTTAGAATCTGAGAAACTCATCTTCTGTATGAATTTGGGTACCTTAATTACACCCTCTATAATTACATTTCACTTATGAAATGGGGATAGTACTACTTAACACTAACTCATACGATTATTATGGGGCCCTTTGTCAATGTTCAAGACATTAGCACAGCTGTGGTAGGGGTTGGGAAGAATAGATGCTACCAGCTTCTAGTGAATGTCCGTATGATACTAAATACACTACAATTCACAAGGCAGTCTTCTACAGTAAAGAATTATCTATCTCAAAATAGTGTCAAGGCTTAGAAACCCTGGCCAAATAAACAGTAGCCACTATGTGTCAGATATATTCCTGTACTTATCTGATCTCTTTCAATTGTACGCATTCCAAAATGTTTATGCTGAACTTTCAGGCTGATAGTAATGACAACACTTTCTTATTTACAAAAGTTCCATATATTATCTCATATAATTTTCAAATAAACTGTTTGTAAGAATGATTGATGCAATCTCCATTTTACAGTTGGAAAAATGAAGGCTCAGAGACCCTGGATTACCCAGTGAGTAAGCAGCACGCCCAGGTTTAGGATACCACTCTTCTGTTTTCAGCTCTTGTATGCTATCCACATGCTTACAGCATGCTTGGACAATGCAGAAGCTCAGCTTTGGTACTTTGGGTAATCTGTTCATCTGTGAAATGGGATAACTCATGCTGATCTATGGACAACAATTACTGTAAGGATGACACGAAATGATGCAGACAGCAGGCACTCGAAAAACAGAGTTCTATCGACATTCCTGCTTCCTCTCAATGACTGGTACTGAACAGTCCTTAACACCCCATTTCTAAGCCAAGAGATTCTTCTAGACCAAGCCAGGCCTGCTGTGCCACTATCCACCACGGAAGCCTCTGCCTTCATCAAGCCCACAGATCCACAGTTGCTTTGTTCGCTGAGTGACATGTCTATCAGGCACCACCCTGGGCTGGTCACCGAAACTTTGTAGGAGCCATCAGTCCTGGCGCTCAGTACCCCGGGGTTGACGCCTTGACAACTGTGTTGCCACTCTCTTATTACCTATCTGGAGGGTCACCTTTCTGACAGACAGCTTTGAAAATTCTTTATTAAACTGTTTTTTTTTTTAGTAGAAAAGACAGATTGCTTTATAGTTCTGACATGCTCTACTTATTATGACATGAAACAATGTTCTTGTTTCTTTTGCTTGGGGACGTTTAACTGCTGACTTTGGCCCCTGTGAGGTGTCACCATGATGTATTAGTTATTAGGTCAGACTTTCTATAACCTTTACATATTCATTTATTCACTCACTTACTCACTCACTCACTCACCTATACATTTGAAAGTCTACTGTGAACCAGGTCTAACAGAGGTTAGACATTTAGTGGATTGCACAAAAAACAAAACATTTACACTCAGTCTTTGATCTGAGGATGTCCCAGCTTAATAAGCAATGCAAGGGGGCAAAAAAGATAAAATTTTACCATGGTAAGTGAAATAAAAGACCTTTGTGTTGTACCTGGTAACATAACTTCGGCAGGATGGAAACCAGAATTGGTAGTGTATCTGTAGAGTGGGGTGCCTGGTTCACTCTGGATGATGACAGGTAGCAGCAGAGGCAGAAGACTAGATTTTATTGGAATACTCTATAATCTGTGTATAGGGCATGGAAGAGGAGGTGATCATCCACAGCTGAAATAAGCTGGTGATAGGTACTCCTCTCCAAAAGAAGGCCTGGGTGCCAGATTTTGGGCTGTGAGTGACTTAATAGTCCTGATATACATTTGATAAATAATATCACAAAGGCACTACTGAACATCTGAATATATGAACAGAGAGCTATGAAAAAGGTAGTGACTAACGCGCCAGGGGAGGTGGAGGAAGTGCCCCAGGAGGTATGATATTTGAAGAGGGCATTAAGCATTCAGAGGGCATTAAGCATCCACAGGAAGGGGAAGTACGGCATCTGAGCAGAGCAAAGGTGAAGGTGACATGCGCTGAGAAGGATGAGGATTTCTTTAGACAAAGTATGATTGGGGGCTGGGGTGGGAGGTGAAGCTCAGGGCACGTTGGGACCATTTAAACACCAGGCCATGGAGTCCAGGCTCTCTCTTCAGTAGGACTTGCTGGGGCTGGTGGCTGGTTTATGCAGAGGAGTGGTATGAGAGGCTGTGGAGTGTAGACATCTCTCTCGGGGCAGTATGGATTTATGGGAGGGTAGACTGAAAGCTCAGAGCCACAAGGCAAAGAAACAGGTCAGGTGGCTGCTACAAACACCCAAAAAGAGAAGCTGGGAGACCTTCCCTCAGGTTTCAGTCCAGCTAAGGCCAGTGAAACCTTCCCTCAGGTTTCAGTCCAGCTAAGGCCAGTGAAACACGTGTTCATTTAGGAGACTCCTTGCATATTTATTAAATAAATAAACGAATAAAAGAGAAAGGCCAAGGATCAATGAGTTTCTTAAACAAAAAATTAAAAGGCGAAACTAAGATGTGTTAAATAGCACCTAGTAGAATTTAAAGTGTACATACTTTATGAAATAAATGCACAAAGACATCAGAAACAATCAAGTATGGAATAAGGGTACAGGTCTAGTGAAACAGGGCACTGACACAGCTGTAAACTTCCCAGGCAGAAACCTCTGCTCTCATTCTGAGTTTGTTTTCATTCGTGTATCATGTGATCTCATGTATCATGTGCAATACATGTGATTAGTGATTTGACTCACCTCCTCAGTAAAAGTCACAGTTCCTGTTTACTGAGTACCTGCTATGCTTAATCGCACACAATCCTCAGGATACCACCTATATTATCTTGGTCAATCTGAACAACAATGGCAAAGCAGGCCTTATCAGGCCTGAGGTTCAGAGAGTTTAGGGATTTGCCCACAGTTGCAGAGCAGTCAGCAGAATTGAGATTTGACCCTGATCTATCCAGCTGTAGACAGATCCTCTGTGACAGTATATCCTCTGTGATGGTACGTCCTAGTGAGTATAAAATTTCCACCATTGTAGAATGAGAAATGCTTGAAAGCTGTTAATATCACCTTCATTTCTGGACTCTGATTCTGATTCTGTGTATTTGAAACACTGGTGTGGACAGAAAAATCAGAAAATTTGGGGTGAGAAAGGAAATAATGAGGAAAAAGAGAAGAAAATCTGTGCCTCCAACTTTTGCTTTCATCTTGTGTAAACTTGTTATCGTCTTTGGATCTGAGATTTCTCTTCAATAAAATAAAATAGATGAACTAAATCAAATGTAAGATGCACTTTGCCTTAATACTCCTAGGATCGTATGTCCTGAGCTGAGTTTGTTATATAGTAGAAAGCAAGGCTGTAAAATGTAAAATGTGTTCAGTTTTTTAAGCCAGTCTAACGATAAAGCAAGAAATTACTGTGTTCAGTTTCAGAAGATAATGGAAATGTTATAAACCTTAAGCATTCCCAGATTTAGCAAATAAAAATGTAGGGTGTTCAGTTAAATTTGGATGTCAGATAAGGAACAAATATTTTCTTAGTATAAATATGTGCTGTGCAATATTTGGGACATAGTTATTCTAAAGATTATTCATTGTTTATGTGAACTTCAAATTTAACTGGGCATCCTGAATATCATTTGGCAACCCTAAAACCTTGACAAAGTAAAAGTAATAGCACAGCTGATTAAAGTCAGAAAGAAAGATTGAGGAAACCATAGAAGAACTGGTTTCCTTATTTCACAGACTGGTGAATCAACTGATTCTAGCTAAAATGAGAGTTAAAGAAACAGTTTTAGTTTAGTATTTGTAGTTATAAAGTTAACAGCTAGCAAAACGTAACTGGAAAATATAGTAACAACAATAAGAACCTCAGGACGTTGGGAGGATAGGAGGAAGGAAATACAGATATGCCAAATTCCTTTTCTAAAGGAAACAGCCCAAGGCACAGTCTACAGAGGATGAATCATCAAATAAAACCATAAAGAAAAGAATTATTTAGCATTATGGTTGTAATTATCAAAGAACTAAAACAAAAAAATTAAAATGTTTTCCTTGGTAGTGGGGTTATAAAAGTGGTAGAGAGTTACATCTTATTTTATTCTACCCTTACTAGATTTTTACATTTATGCCACATGTAAAATTAGATTAAAAACAAAATAATTACATTAATCATTGTTGCCACCAACCATCATTCAGCAAACTGTTACGCTTTTGCTGAGGTACACTCTTACTCTCATGTTCTCAATCTCAGGCTTATTTTATTTGCCTCTGCCAACTTCATTTGGGTGTAAAAATATTAGCAATCAGATTTACAAACCCAAAAGATGCACAAATATTTGCTATTGCCTTGCCATGTATGGCAAAAATATTTCCAGGTGCTCTAGGATGAAAAAAGATAAAAACTTCAGATAAATAAACATGGTTCATTTAATTTAAAACAAATATTTGAGAGTCACTCTCCTAACATGCCTTCGATTGTGAGTAGCAACTCACATAGCAATGCATTACTCTTAGCACATACTTGCAAATGAATTACGCTTTCATAAGCAGAAATTAAAGTACTCTCCAGAGAAATGTTTGGTTGATTTTCTCAGGGTTTGATTGATCTAACTTAGAAATATATGAATTTTACTCGACACTTCTATTGTTTTGGAAGGGAGACCCAAGAGTTCAGTCTGGCGTATCAAAAAAAAATCACGAATTAAGAAGTCACTTGGCATGGAAACCTGATTCTATGAAGGGTGTGTGTGTGCGTGCGTGCGTGTGTGTGCATGAGAGATAGCTTGAGTAATAGACAGATGGTTTGGACTATAAAAAAGTCGCTGATTCTAAGGTGAAGTCCCATTAGGAGAATGCTTAAGTACTACAAAAACATAGAGCTGTAGCTTGTGATTAATGGCGCTTCCACCCGAAACATTACTAATGCACCCTGTGTCCCGCAAACCCCATCATCTTACTTCAGACCCATCTTTATAGTCATTGAACTCTGCTGCCATCACCAACTTGTTGTAGTTCTTTAATACAAGCTTTATAATGTGTTGAAGTACATCATATTTATAATGACATTAAAGGTTGTTGACAAGCTTGCTAGATCTTTCAGGATGGAGACCAATAGCCAAACCTTATACTTAGGCCTTTGTGTTTGTCCATTTTGCACTACTCTAATGGGATACCTGAGGCTGGGTAATTTATAAAGAAAAGAGGTTTAATTGGCTCACAGGTTTGCAGGGTATACAGGAATGGCACTGGCATCTGCTTGGCTTCTGGTGAGGACCTCAGGAGGCTTCCACTCATGCAGAAGGCAAAGGGGAACAGGTGTGTCACATGGTGAGAGGGGGAACAACAGAGAGCATGGAGGTGCCAGACTCTTTAAACAAGCTCTTTCATGAACTCATTACCACAGGGAGGGCACCAAGCCAATCATGAGGGATCCACCCCATAACAAAATACCTCCCACTAGGCCCCACTTTCAACACTAAGGATTACATTTCAACATGAGATTTGGAGGCGACACACATCCAAACCATATCAGCTCTACTGCCTATGGACTTTGAAGGGAGATCTGCAGCAACCACCCTTTTGTCTAGCTCTCCTTCTCACTTTGTCCTGCCATGAAATCAGATTCCTTCTTCATGAGCTGGCACAAAGGCCACCTCTTCCAGGAGGAACTTCTGCTTGTCCCAACATAAAGAACTATTTCCCTTTCACAGTTATATTGAAGAATAAATAAGACAACAATGAAGTCTTATGACTGAACTAAGGAACTAATCATTGATCATATGTAGAAGGAGAAAGCCAAGGCCTATCTGGTACCAGTACAAAAGAATTAATTACATAACAACAAAAACAGCCACATTAACTATTGCCACCATATCCACCATTTTTTGAGTGTCCATTATAGGTATATTAGGAATTATATTTAATTCTCACCACAGGTTGGGGCATTATGATTCCTCATTTTGAAGTGAGGCAAATAAGGCACAGAAAGGTTATGCAACTAGACTAGAATCACAAAGCAAAGAACCAGAAAAGCCATAGCTCAAATACAGGTTAGTTTCAGTGTGAATCACATGCTATAAATTAGTCCATGAAATGGCCTCTCTGGGCTTTAGTAAGAAGGCTAAAGGAGAAATTGGTACAAATAGTAGAAATATCTTCCAAATAAGCATGATAAATTTTGTGTGTAATCAATATCAGCTTTTTTTTTTTTTTTTTGAGATAGAGTCTCACTCTGTCACCCAGACTGGAGTGGAGTGGCGTGAGCTCGGCTTACTGCAACCTCCGCCTCCTGGGTTCAAGGGACTCTCCTGCCTCAGCCTCATGAGCAGCTGGAACTACAGGCAGTCGCCACCATGCCCAGCTAATTTTTCTATTTTTAGCAGACATGGGGTTTCATTGTATTGGCCAGACTGGTCTTGAACTCCTGACCTTGTGATCCACCCACCTTGGCCTCGCAAAGTGCTGGGATTACTGGCGGGAGCCACTGAGCCTGGCCTATGTCAGCTATTTTAAGTCACATGCCTAGTATCCCACCTAGAAGTTTTAAGAAATGCGTAAGCATGCACTGAATATGGTGT
Organism: Rhinopithecus bieti; assembly: GCF_001698545.2. Lineage (NCBI taxonomy): Eukaryota > Metazoa > Chordata > Mammalia > Primates > Cercopithecidae > Rhinopithecus > Rhinopithecus bieti. The sequence goes on along the minus strand of NW_016812346.1, from coordinate 481,841 downwards.
GCAAGCTATACATGATGGCATGTTGCTGGCATTGTAACTATGGGAATAAAACAGGGAAAAGGTATAGCTGTCCACAAATTAGGCATTGGGGTTATATAGCCCTGTGTAGCCCCTGAGCACCAGTTCACCTTTCCAGGTAACACAGCTTGCTCCCTTGACCATACTGAGCCAGGCAGCAAATGAAGCTGATCAGATACACCTTGAATGTCTGCTGCTATGGGGATCCCTGGGAGGTTGTGACCACCTGAGAAGGGGTTCTAATTACAATAAGGGATTTAAAAGCATTAAAGAGCTTCTGAAGAACTTGGCAGACATAATTTGTTCCACAGATAAGCTGTCTGTCTCAGAATGCAGCTCAGACTTGCCAGGCCCCATGGCTGGCCCCAGCAATAGTGGACAGGTGGCCTCTGGGCTAGACGAGAGGATAGCTCAAGGTTAAGGTGTGCCCATTGGTGTTGGGTAGCCCTGGGCTTCTGTCTTGCTCAACTCTCCATTCTTTTCATTCCTGCGGAATTCCTGGACCCTGTTGCAATGATCTTAGTTTAACAGCCTTTTCCGACTCTGTCTTTGTCTTTCTTATTCGTACCTCCATTTCTTTATTTTTCCCTTAGCACAGAATTTTCTGTACTGCACCCAATGCAGGAAATAGAGAAAATGAAGGACTGTTTCTCAAGGGCCTGACATCACCATATGGAAAAAAAATCCATGTATATATAAAGCATTTTCAAACTTGTCATCAAGTAGGCACTTGGTAGGTCCTGCTTTCTAAACTTTGATCTCCATTCTTTGAGTTAATATTTATGATGTGCCTACTATGCGCCAAACACTGAACTGGACCTTGGACATATAGACATTAATAAAATAGGCAAAATTCATGCACTTATGAAGCTTACATATATATAACTTATATAAGATAGAGTGTTTTTCTTAAGGTGTTTTTCTCATTCAGGGAATTAAAAATTTTTTTTTTTAAATTTTTTACCTAATTACCAAGCATTGTGCTAGACATAGTTAAAATTCTATGAAAATTTAAAGAAGGGAGCAGTTACTTCTGCCTAGCCATTTGCAGCTAAGAGGGCAGTACAAGGGAGGCCAGGAGGCCAATGTTGGGGAAAAGAGAATATTTGTCAAACATCAACAGGTACATTTAATAACATGGAATTTCTTTTTGTATTAAGTGAAATAGTAGATATAAAAGCTTATATTATGATCTCAACTGCATAAAAATATGTTGTCAGAGAAACAGTATGAAAAGGAACGACTAATGTTTACTGTGCTTATCTGGGTGGTGGTATTTTCTGTTGATTTATCTACATTGATCTGAATTTCCCTAAAATTATGTTAGGCTGTTGTAAGAAAGCCATATTCCTTTATATGTAGTCCTATTTGGCCAAGGAGACAGAAACTTCTGCTGCTACTTTGGTCTTTCAGGAAAATACCTTCTCTCCATTCCCTCCTTTTGTTACTCATGGATGTAGGTACCATTGTATTATGTATGCAAGCACACAGATGCACATCCTCTCCTCCCCTCTATTTTTCTTATCCCTTTATTCCTGCCCTTGTTTTTTTTCTGATGTCCTCTCTTCTTTCCTTTTTCTCCTCTGTTTAGCTCAAATATTTCTGGCAGCTTTACTTTCTGTGAGTAGCACTGAGTATTTGAGTAGTGCCTTAGCTCAAAATGTTTGCTGACCTCAAAGTGCTCAGCAGTGATAAGAGCAAAATGTTGTGAGCAAGCTAAATGTTTAATGTCAGGTTCTTGGTTATGTGAATTATTGTTCATTAATTTCACAGTGTTATAAGCCTCACTTTCACCAGGACTTTGCTAAAATCGTCACCTTCTCAGATACGCTTTCCTTCAAATAACACACCAGTCCCTTACTCACTGTGTGTCTCCTGCTCTACAGGGTAAGCTCCATGAGGACAGAGGTTTTGTCCTCACTGCTAGACATCTGCAGTGAGTGATGCATAGCAGGCCTTCAACCAAGATTTTTCTTGACTGAATAATTACAGGCATTATAATTATATACATGTATATTTAATAACATGGATTTTCTTTTTATATTAAGTAAAATAGTAGACACAAAACTCTTAAACCATGATCTCAACTGCATAAAATACGTTGTCAGAGAAAAGTATGGAAAGGAAGGATTAATGTTTACTGTGCTTATCTGGGTGGCGGAATTTTCTGTTGATTTATCTATATTGATCTGAATTTTTCTAATCTCTTACAATGAGCAAATATTTTTTAAAATGTAGACTGCTTCAAAAAGGGGTTAATGCTACTGGCTCAGTGCAAAGATTTTGTGGCTGGGACAGCTTGAGGGGATGAGAGAGTGACAGAGAAATCAGTGCTGTGGTTGGGAAAATAACCCATATTGAGCTGACTCATCACCCTAACCAACAGTTGACAATTCCTTTGATTGCTAGTGATATGTTTAAAGTGAATGTTTTGATGACATAAGTGAAAATGAAGAAGTAGAATCAATAGGCTCAAGATTGTTTTTTAGGGTGTTAGGGCTGAAACATGAAAGAAAGCGAGGGTTTGGCAAAGCCCATATTTTTGTGGTGCCAAGCCACAAATGATACAAAACTGCTTCAAGATGGGGATGAGACCTCGAACAGAGGCTGCACACCGGCCACTCATACAGCATCCATGCTTTCCAGCCCTGGGACAAGGTAAGGTAGAAGATACGTCCTCTGGCTGAGCTGAGCTGATGGATGGAAGCTCTGTAGTAGAGCTGGTCTGCCCTTTCCAGCTTTTTCCATTGCTGCTACTGGTCACCTGTTCTACTTATAGACTCTGCTCTCTCCTTTCCTGAGGCAGAAAAGCATTTTCAAATTTATCATCAAGTAGGCACTTGGTGGATCCTGCTTTCTAAACTTTGATCTCCATTCTTTGAGTTAATACTTACAATGCACCTACTATGTGTCAACCACTGGACTGGACCTTGGGGATATAGACATTAATCAAACAGGCAAAATTCATGCACTTAGGAAGATTACTTTTATGTAGGGGGCCTGTAGTCTAGCCTTGAGTGCCTGAAGCCCCAGTTTCTTCTTCTTGTTCTTTGAAAAATTTCTAGACTAGTAGTATCTTTATAATTAGATGGCTACATTGGTTTCCCAAGTAGCACTAGTTGCTGGAAAGGGCTAGACAGCCCTGCAAACAAACTTAGCTATGATCTTGACTCCCTGCCTTGCTCCAGAGGGATGATCTCCTGAGGAATCTGGACTTGCCCCTCTCTGAACACCTAGAGTCATCTAGAGCTTGGCTATGAGACAAATCGTTAACCACAATAGTCACTCTGCCAACTACTCATATTCCAGTAGCAGAAACAGTAGTAATGATAATAGCTGCTATTTCTTGATCATTTACTATGTGTTAGAAATATACCAAGCTTTTTTTTTTCATTTTTTTAATTTTCTACCCATGATATACATAACATTTTGGTTTCCAGCATAGCTAACCAAACTCCTACCAGATCTTATCCTTCCATAGATAGCAACTGTAAACTGTGGATAAATATAGAAACAAAAATGAAAATACAACAATGCACTAAGGTACTGAAAATGACAAAGAAATTACAAGTAGATTCTGGAGGGAAATAGTTTGGAAGAAGGTAGTAGCATGTGGTATGTTTTTTTCATTTTTATGGTTTTTAACCTAAAGATAGACCAAATAGGTTATGCAGAATTAGTAAACCTATGATACAAAACCCACAGTCTTTCCAGCGTAAAGAACCAAATGACAGAGTTCAGGCTAACCACAGCCACTGAAAAATGAGGAAGCAATCCTGGAAAAGACATGGAGCTGACTTCTGTTTGTAAACTCTTTCCAAGTCTCTGGCTTACCCCTGCATGTATGGGGCAGACTGGAAGTAGTTTGTATCCAAGGCTTAAAGAACACACACCAACTGTCAGTGTGAATGTTTGCAGTGGGTGAGTCTGACCAAGTGTGATGGTTAGTGTTATGTATCAACTTGGCTAACTTATAGTATGCAGTTGTTTGAACAAACACTAATGTAGAGATAATGTGAAGGTATTTTGTAGATATGGTTAACATGTAAAATAGGTTCACTTCAAGTAAAGGACATTACCTTTGATGATGTGGGTGGGCTTCATGCAACTAGTTGAAGATCTTAAGAGCAAAAACTGGTGTTTCCTGAAGAAAAATTAATTCTGCCTCAAGAGTGCAATATCAAATCCTGCCTGCATTTCTAGCTTCCAGCCTATCCTACAGATTTCAGATTTGACAATTCCACAATGTGTGAACATATTCCTTAAAGTAAAACTTTTATTATAATATGTGAGTATGTGAATCCTATGTATATATCTCATATATATCCTATTGGTTATCTAAGTTCTCTGGATAACTCTGACTGAAACACAAAGTTAATTGCCTGCTAAAATGAAAATGCCAATACTCTTGCAGACTATAACAGAATCTAGAAGCTCCACAATATAATATTCACACTGTCCAGTATAAAATTCAAAAATTACTTTATGTACCAAAAATTAGGAGATTGTGACCCAGTTGCAAGAGAAAAGATAATCAACTGAGACTGACCCTGAAATTACTCCAGTGTTGGAATGAGAAAATAAGGATTTTAAAGCAATTATTTTAACTATGCTCAATGAAGTAAAGGAAAATATGCTGTGCTGAATAAAGAGACACAAAATCTCAACAAAGAAAGACAAGCTACCAAAAATAACCAAATGGATATAGTCTTGTGCCCACCAGCACTCTGTCCCCATGCTAATACCACCACTAGTGTGAATTTGTGCACAGTCACTGGCAGGGGCCCACTGACCCCCTAAGCTGTGCTGCCACAGCCACTGCTGCAAATGCTGGCATGGAGAATGGCACTCAGGCATCTGCTAGCATCCTGCCACAGCACTCAGGCACCTGGCACTCAAGTATCTGCTAGCATCCTGTCACAGCCAAGAAGCATGCATGCCACTGTGCTTCCACTGCTGCTGATGCCGGCACATGAGGACAAGAATGGATCCCACTGCCACTGCCCTATGAAATGATTTAACTAGCACCACCAATCAGAGTGTTGTGACCAGTGGTCCAAGAACACTTTGGCCCTTTCAGCACGGCATGTTCCTAACACTGAAGAGCCACAGGACAAAGGTGGGGCCCAATATTAGTCCCTCAGAGTTAGAGCACACAGTCCAGGAGTTGGGAGCTGAGCCTTGGCCCCAGAAAATCCTCCAGAAATGAAGCCAGTTGACTGAACCCACCTTATACCACAATCAAACCTCCAAGGTCATCAAATAGGATAAAAGAAAAAATTAACATCCAAAGGACAGCAACTTCAAAGACTGAAGGAATGAAGATGAGAAAGAACCAGTGCAACAACTCTGATAACTCAAAAAACCAGAGTGTCTTATTTCCTCCAAATGACCAAACACTAATTCTCTAGCAAGGGTTCTTAACCAGGCTGAGATGTCTGAAATGACAGAATTAGAATTCAGAATATGGGTAGAAACCAAGATAACCAAGATTCAGTAGAACATAGAAACCCAATCTAAAGGAGCTAAGAATCACAATAAAAGGATACAGGAGCTGACAGACAAAATAGACAGTATAGAAAACAATATAACCAATCTGATATAGCTGAAAGACACACTACAAGAATTTTGTAATGCAACCACATGTATTAACAGTAGAATAGACCAAGCTGAAAAAAGTCTCAAGGCTTGAAGACTGGCTATCTGAAATAAGATAGACAAGAATAAAGACAAAAACATTAAAAGGAATGAACAAAAGCTCCAAGAAATATGGGATTATGTAAAGAGACCAAATCTATGATTCCTTGGCATCTCTGAAATAGATGGAGAGAATGGAAGCAACTTGGAAAACGTATTTCAGAATATCATCAATGAGAAATTCCTCAACCTAGCTAGACGGGCTAGGTTCAAATTCAGGAAATGCAGATAACTCCCACAAATACTTCACAAGAAGATCATCCCGTGACACATAATCATCAGATTCTCCAAGGTCGAAATGAAAGAAAGAATGCTAAAGGCCACTAGAGAGAAAAGATAGGTCACTTACAAAAGGAAGCCCATCAGACTAACAGCAGACCTCTTGGCAGAAACTCTAAAAGCCAGAAGAGATTGGGGGCCTGTATTCAACATTCTAATTTATTTTTATTTTGTTTATTTATTTATTTTGAGGCAGAGGCTCAGTCTGTCACCCAGGAGGATGGAGTGTAGTGGCACAATCTTGGCTCACCACAACCTTCACACCCCCAGGCTAAAGTGACTCTTGTGCCTCAGTCTCCTTAGTAGCTAGGATTACAGGCATGTGCCACCATGCCTGTCTAATTTTTGTATTTTTTAGTAGAGATGAGGTTTTGCTATGTTTCCAAGGCTGGTATTGAACTCCTGGTCACAAGTGATTGCCTGCCTAAGCCTACCAAAATGCTGGAATTGCAGGCATGAGCCACTGTGCCCAGCCTTCAACATTCTTAAAGAAAAGAAATTCCAACTCAGAATTTCATATCCGGCTGAACTAAGCTTCACAAGCAAGGGAAAAATAAGAGCCTTTTCAGAGAAGCAAATACTGAGGGAATTCGTTACCACCAGACCTGACTTACAAGAGATCCTAAACAAGCACTAAACATGGAAAGGAAAGACCATTACCAGCCACTACAAAAACACATTTAAGTACCTAGACTGGTTACACTATATAGCAACTGCCTAAATAAGTCAGCACAATAACCAGCTAGCAACACAATGGCAGGATCAAATCTACACATATCAATACTAACCTTTAAAGTAAATAGGTTAAATGTCCCAATTAAAAGGCACAGAGTAGCAAGCTGGATAAAGAAGCAAGAGCCAATGGTATGCTGTCTTCAAGAGACCAATCTCATATGCAGTGACACCCACAGGCTCAAAATAAAGGGATAGAGAAAAATCTACCAAGCAAATGGAAACCAGAAAAAAACAGGGGTTGCAATCCTAATTTCAGACAAAACAGACTTTAAATCAACAAAGATTAAAAAAAAAAACCATGAAAAAGGGCATTACATAATGTAAAGGACTCAATTCAACATGAAGACAGAACTATCCTAAATATATATGCACCTATCACAGAAGCACTCAAGTTCATAAAACAAGTTTCTAAAGACCTTCAAAAAGACAGACTCCCACACAATAACAGTGGGAGACTTCAATACCATACTGACAGTATTAGACAGATCACTGAAGCAGAAGATTAATGAAGATACTCAGGACCTGAACTCATTAGTAGACCAAATGGAACTGATACATATCTACAGCACCGTTTACCCCCAAACAACTGGATATACATTCTTTGCATTGCCACATGCCAAATATTCTCTAAGACTGACCACACAATTAGACATAAAACAATCCTCAGCAAATGCAAAAGAACTAAAATCACGCCAACCACTCCCTTGAATCACAGTGCAATAAAAACAGTATTCAAGACTAAGACTAAGAAAATTGCTCAAAACCATGCGATTACATAAAAATTAAATGAATTGCTCCTGAATGACTTTTGGGTAAATAATGAAACAATGGTAGCAATTAAGAAGTTCTTTGAAGCGAATGAGGAAAAAGATACAACATGTAAGAATTGCTGCAATACAGCTAAGCCAGCGTGAAGAGGGAAACTTATAGCACTACATGCCCACATCAAAAAGTTAGAAAGATCTCAAATAAACAACCTAATATTACAACTAAAAGAAGTAGAGAAGCAAGAGCAAACCAAAGCTAATGGAGGAAAAAAAAAAAAAAAAACAAAATCAGAGCTGAACTGAAGGAAACTGAGACACACACAAGAAATTCAAAATATCAATGAATCCAGGAGCTGGTCTTTTGATATAGTAAGAAGATATATAAAACTAGATAGACTAATAAGAGAATAGAGATGATCCAAATACACATGATTAAAAATGACAGAGTGAATAGTACAACTGACCCCACAGAAATACAAATAACCATCAGAGACTATTATGAACACCAGTATAGGCTCAAAGTAGAAAATCTAGAAGAAATAGATAAATTCTGGGACATATACACCTCCCAAGACTGAACCAGGAAGAAACTGAATCCCTAAACAGACCAATGATGAATTCCAAAATTGAATTAGTAATTTAAAAAAAGCCAGAAAAAGCCCAGAACCAGAAGGATTCACAGCTGAATTCTACCAGATGTATAAAGAAGAGCTGGTACCATCCCTACTTAAACTATTCCAAAAAACCAAGGAGGTGGAACTCCTATTCAACTCATTCTGTAAGGCCAGCACCATCCCAGTATCAACACCTGGCAGAAACTCAACAATTACAAAACTTCAGGCCAATATACTTGATGAACATTGATGGAAAAATCTTTAACAAAATACTAGTAAACTGACTCCAGCACTCCATCAAAAAGCTAATCTATCATGATCAAGTAGGCTTTATCATTGGGATGCAAGGTTGGTTAAACCTACACAAATCAATAAATGTGATTCATCACATAAAGACAGCTAAAGACAAAAATTACATGATCGTTTCGATAGATACAGAAAAGGCTTTCAAAAAATACAACATCCCTTTATGTTAAAAGCTGTTAACAAGCCAGGTATTGAAAGAACCGACCTCAAACTAATATAAGTCATCTATGACAAACCCACAATCAACATCATACTAAATGGGCAAAAGCTGGAAACAGTCCCCTTGAACACAGGCACATGACAAGGATGCCCTCTTTTACCACTACTATTCAACATAGGAGTTTTTTTGGAAGTCCTGGCCAGAGCAATTTGGCAAGAGAAAGAGATAAAGGCATACAAATAGGAAGAGAGGAAGTCAAACTATCCCTGCTTGTAGATGACATGATCCTTTATCTAGAAAACCCCATAATCTTGGCCTCAAAGCTTCTTAAACTGATAAACAATTTCAGCATTGTTTCAGGATACAAAATCAATGTATGAAAATTACTAGCATTTTTATACACAAACAACAGCCAAGGCAAGAGCCAAATCAGGAATGCAATCCCATTCACAATTGACACAAAAAAGTAAAATACCTAGGTATATAGCTAACAAGGGAGGTGAGAGATCTCTACAATGAGAATTACAAAACACTGCTGAAAGAAATCCAAGATGACACAACAAATGGAAAAACATTCCATGCTTATAAATAGGAAGAAACAATATCACTAAAATGGCCACACTGCCCAAAGCAATCTACAGATTAAATGTGATTCCTACCAAACTACCAATGACATTCTTCATAGAACTAGCAAAAAACCATTCTAGTTTCATATGGAGGCAAAGAAAGGACCCAAATAGCAAAGGCAATCCTAAGTAAAAAGAGCAGGAGGAAAAAAAAAATCAAAGCAGAGGCATCATGCTTCCTGACTTTATACTATAGGGCTACAGTAACCAGAACAGGATGGTACTGATACAGAAACAGACATATAGACCAATGGAACAGAATAGAGAGCCCAGACATAAGGCCACACATCTACAACCATCTGCTCTTCTACGAAGCTGACAAAAGCAACGTGGAAAGGACTCCCTATTTAATAAATGGTGCTGGGATAATTGGCTAGCCACATGCACAAGACTGAAACCAGACCCCTTCCTTACACTGTATAGCAAAATCAATACAAGATGGATTAAGGATGTTAAACAAAGAACTACAAAAACCCTGGAGGACTCTGTATGGAATATCATTTTTGACGTAGGACTTGGCAAATGTTTCATGATGAAGATGTTAAAAGCAGTCCAAACAAAAGCCAAAATTGACAAATGATATCTCATTAAAGTAAATGAGTTCTACACAGCAAGAGAAACTATCAACAGAGTAAATAGACAATCTACAAAATGGGAGAAAATGTTTGCAAACTATGCATCTGACCAAGATCTAATATCCAGCATCTATAAGAAGCTTAAACAAATTTACAAGAATAAAACAACCCCATTACAAAGTGGGCAAAGGACATGAACAGACACTTTTCAAAAGAAAACATACATATAGCCAACAAGCATATGAAAAAAACTCAACATCACTGATCATTAGAGAAATGCAAATAAAGACTGTCATGAGATACCATCTCACATCTTTTTAATAATAGCCATTCTGACCATCAGATGGTGATTATTAAACATTCATTTTTTAATTAACATTTTAAATATCAAATTAAAAATTTATTTCTATTAAAATTTTATTAAATTTAT